>NC_088411.1:20703419-20933419 GCF_034236695.1 Oncorhynchus nerka
GCCCGGCTGAAAGGGGAATTTGTCTCCCAGTATCTCTTGGAAAGCAGACTGAACCAGATTTTCCTCCCTGTGCTTAGCTCTATTCTGTTTTATCCTAAAAAAAATCACTCTAGTCCTTGCCAATGACAAGCACACCCATAACATGATGCAGCCAACACCATGCTTGAAAATATGATTTGGACTCAGTGATGAGTTGGACTCAGTGATGTGTTGTGTTGAATTTGCCCCAAATATACACATTTTGACAAATTATTTTCACTCTGTCATTTAGGTTAGTATTGTGGAGTAATTACAATGTTGTTGATCCATCCTCCATTCGTTTTCTCCTATAACAGCCATTATTAAACTATGTAACTGTTTAAAATCACCATTGGTCTCATGGTGAAATCCCTGAGCGGTTTCTTTCCTCTCCGGCAACTGAGTTAGGAAGGACGCCTGTATTTTGTAGGGACAGGGTGTATTGATACACCATCTATAGTGTAATGAATAACTTCATCATGCTCAAAAGTGCGTTCAATGTAATTTATTTTGTCATTTTACCCATCTACCAATAGGTGCCCTTCTTTGAGTCTGTATTTGAAATTCACTGCTCGACTGAGGGACACTACAGATAATTGTATGTGTGGGGTACAGAGACGAGGTAGTCATTAAAAAAAAGTCAAAAAGTGTGAATACTTTCTGAAGGCACTGTACTGTATTACAAAAGTAATATTGAATTGTGTTTGGTTGTCAACACAACCAAATATCGACATTTTAAAGGAGATGTATCTTCTGCTTGGATAGTTCCTTCTGTGCCACTGACTCAGTCTGGCTTTAATTCCAGTTTGTCTACAAATTAATAACTGATATGACGGATTCATGTCTCCATCGCAACCAAAAGTCCAGAGAACAGAACAAAATCAAATCAAAATCTCATTGCACTTTAAAGTTTGATTTATTCCTATTCTTTCATTTAGATTTTTGGTTTTGATGGAGACGTGAATCCTGAAAACAACAGTTTATCATGATTACTTTTTTCAAAACCAATGTATTTTCCAAGTAGATTCCGTGTCACAATACATTGACAAATTGCGTTGAAACAACATTGATTCAACCAGTTTGTGCCCGGTGGGTTATTTGGTGCACACCCCAGTACGGTTAGTGTTCCCACCTGTCCAATCTAACCAAATTTAAGGGTTAATCGCTCCAGAGTTCGAAAAAAAACTTGGTGTGAAAGCCCCCTTACCTTTGCCAAGCCAGCCCCAATCATTCCCCCCACCATCTGGGAGAGTATATATGGCCCCAGTAGGATTACGTCCAGTCCTCCACTAATGCACACACTCACAGACACAGCTGGGTTGAAGTGGCCACCGCTGGATTCCGAAAGAATTAGGTGTACAATCACATTGAAAAAATTTAAAACATTGATAAAAGAGATTCCTACACGTGTTACAGCTATAAATCTCAAGTCATGTGAACAAAATTCTATTTTAGCCCAAAGTTAAAATCATTCATAAAAACATCCTAATACTTTCTGACCTTAGAGGAGGGAGATGTTAACAGGTGTCAGCATGTCCTCACCTGATCTCTCCCAGCACAGCGATAACAATCACCAGCGCCAGCCCATGAGCCAGAGCAGGCTGGAGGCTCCCCGGAACGCCGGCGTTCTCAATAACAGACCCGCATCCCACGAAGATGAAAAGGGCGCATCCCACCACCTCAGCCAAGCACGGTTGGATATATCTCTCAAAGGTGGTAACTATCTTTCTGGAGTTGAAAACCTCTGAACCTGGCCCTGACTCCACAGTGTCAGTCCCAGCCACGGTGAAGAGCTCTGTCTTTGACTCTTTCACGGACATGTTGCTCAGCTGACTCCTGCTGCTCTCTGTGTGTCACATACACCTGCTCTGTTAAGTGGTCAGCCAGAGCATGATACATGCCGTGATAAAAGTGCAGACAGGAGAGGCAGGACTGTCATATTGGGGTGGTCTCAGGATATGTGTGGGAGTATTCATATCGCCAACACCCCTTAATATGGTGACATGTTTTGGCACACATCCCCATTTCTGGATATAGTAATAGCCGTAGTGTTAGTGGTTATTGTAATGGATGAAGTATTAATGATGGAAAGACGAGGATTAGCTTATCAGGGTAACACAGGGGTAATAAATCGTGTTCATAATTAGCCTAGTAAGTAGGCATAGCTGCTAAAGAACAATATCAAGTGCGTTGAATTGTCCTACTTGCCTAAATAAAGGGTCAATCTGTTGTTGCTACATCTATTTTGGACGTATAAATTAATAATATTGTCACGCCCTGACCTTAGAGAGCTTTTTAATGTCTCTATTTTGGTTTGGTCAGGGTGTGATTTGGGGTGGGCATTCTATGTTATTTTTTCTATGTTTTGTATTTCTTTGTTTTGGCCGGGTATGGTTCTCAATCAGGGACAGCTGACTATCGTTGTCTCTGATTGGGAACCATACTTAGGTAGCTTTTTCCCACCTATGGTTTGTGGGTAGTTGTTTTCTGTTTAGTGTTCTGCACCTGACAGGACTGTTTCGGTTTCGTTTTGCACTTTGTTATTTTGTTTCAGTGTTCAGTTTAATAAAAGTCACTTACCACGCTGCACTTTGGTCCGATTCTTCCTCATCAGACGACGACGACCGTTACAAATATGTACCCATCGATTTTTGAAGAATATAACTTACAAATGCCTCATGAGCTTAGTTCAACTGAAGTCCCCCTTAAGAACCCAACATACAAGCCTGTTTTACTCCAAAGTTTGTATAAAAAAAAGTAAATCTTAAAAAACAATATATAGCCTCAAAACATAGTCCAAACTAAAATGTTGATATGATGGATGGTCAGTCCTTGCATCCATAGCTCTGTCTATGAGTGGTTCTTCAGGCCAATCCCTTAGCTTTTTACCAAAGCAGAGGCAGGGAATATTCTTTGTCATTCTTTCAATTAAGGACTCTAGTTTAATAACTTTAATTAGGCCTAACAGAGGTTAATAAGCAAAGGTTATGTTGTAAGTATTCAAGGCCATTGAACATGTTCTCAGCAGCACTATCTACAGTGCCTTCAGAAAGTATTCACACCCCTTGACTTTATCCATATCTTGTTGTGTTACAGCCGGAATTTAAAATGCATTCAGTTAAGATTTTTTGGTCACTGGCCTACACACAATACCCCATAATGTCAAAGTGGAATTTGTTTTTTAACATGTTAACAAATTAATTTAAAATTAACAGTTGAAATGTCTTGAGTCAAAAGGTATTCAACCCCTTGTGATGTGTAAAAAAGCAGACATTGAATATTATTAATTACACTTTGGATGGCGTATCAATACACCCAGTCACTACAAAGATACAGGTGTCCTTACTAACTCAGTTACTGGAGAGGAAGGAAACAGCTCAGGGATTTCACCATGAGGCCAATGGTGACTTTAAGACAGTTACAGAGTTTAATGGCTGTGAGGAAGGATCAACAACATTGTAGTTACTCCACATTATTAACTTAATTGACAGAGTGAAAAGAAGGACAGCTGTACAGAATACAAATATTTCAAAACATGCATCCTTTTTGCAACAAGGCACAAAAATAATACTGCAAAACATTTTCACAAAGCAATTCAGTGTTTGTCCTGATACAAAGTGTTATGTTTGGGGCAAATCCAATATAACACTTTACTTAGTGCCACTCTACATTTTTTCAAGCATAATAGTGTCTGCATCATGTTATGGGTTCAGCGGCGATTTTAGCATTTCTAAATCTTGGTGTGGCAAACTCCCCAAAGCCACTACACAACACAACACTAAACAAGACAAGAATTGCACTATAATAGTGACAAACGGTGCCCACAAACTGTTAGGGCCTACATAAAGCTGTCCCCAACAGCAGTCCCAACACCTTACCACTACTACACCTGACTATAAGCGGAGCCTTGTCTGGCAGCAAAACAGTTAATTCAGCCTCATTTACTGCCTTTAAAAAAAGATAGCTGATTTGGCTGACTTGCTTCAACGAATGTGGTTTCTACTGACAATTGAGATGTACAAACTATGCCATAAGTGGATGACGAGTAGATAAGAGGAAATCCGCAATTTTGATTTAGACATTAATGAGCGAGCTAGGATGGACATTGTCAATATAACTATTTGTTCAGAACTTTGAAATGTACAGCGACAGAATTCAGAACATGGCCATTCTTACAGTATTCTCCCTGTACACCAAGTCAGAACCATATGATAAATAAAGGGGGCAAATAAGCAGACAATGAAACAATTACAATATTCGATGATAGCATTTCTCTAAAACAGGCTATAGGCTACATGTGTATCACCAAGTCAGAAGCGTAGGCTAAATGATGAGGGAAAAGAGACCAAATTATTAGGGTGAGGCACATGGGCTACTAACAGCTTACTACACAACATACACGTAGTATTACTTTCTTAGCTGCAGTATACATATCTCCCTGGCATATTACATAATTTATGCAGCAGCATAAAATGCATATTGGACTCACCTTGTTGTGCTGTGCTCACTTGAACAGGATGGTGGCAGGGCAGTCCTTTATTTATTTAACCTTTATTTAACTAGGCAGGTAAGTTAAGAACAATCTCTTATTTACAATGATGGCCTACCCCGGACGATACTGGGCCAATTGTGCACCGCCCTATGGGACTCCCAATCACAGCCAAATGTGTTACAGCCTGGATTCAAACCAGGGATGGTAGTGATGCCTTGTGCACTGAGATGCAGTGCCTTAGACCACTGCGCCACTTGGCTGACATTCTGGCATTATCTGGATTTATGGTGCTTTCAAGACAACTAGGAATTCTGTCAAATCATGAAGACGTCAGGGATCTTCAAGTCAGAGCTATAGAAAGCGGCATGAATTGTCGACTTGCAATTCCGAGTTGGATGACCGTTCAAAACGTATTTTCCCAGTCGGAGCTAGTTTTTTCCCGAGTTCCCAGTTGTCTTGAACCCACTGAAGTCTGAGCTTTCCCAGTTCAGAGAATCCAGTTGTTTTGAGCGCGGCAGAAGTCATGCTGGATTTACAGCAAGGCCAATGTTGAATGTTTATCCCTTTTACGCCTGGAAAAGAGACCCTTAAACCCAGACTTGGACCAAACACCCACTCAACTGAATAGCAGGCTAGTGATTGCTTTACAATGCTTGTAGTTAGCCACTGATTACTTCCAAACCACTCATTGTTCAATTTGCAATTTCCAACTTGTTGTGTAATGTTTATGTCCAATATCTGACGAGCACCGATACATTTTATATATAATTTATCTTGATTATCTCTCTTCATATGACAAGGATTGAAAGGATTTGCCAGGAGATTGTCAACTTGATTCATGATGCTGACTGCTAGCTTGATCAGTCCAATCAAAGCTACTGTAGATATAACGTGATTTGACATCATTTTATCTGTAGCCAATGACCTTGCGCCTTCATGGATGGGCTCTTCTAATATAACTCTATGGCAGCACCCAAGGGGCTTGAATTGTTGAGCTCTACCTGTAGATCTTGCGTTGATGTCGTGTCCCCTCGAGTGACACGACACTGAGCCAATCACGGCGCAACTAGAGAACATTACCAAAACCCCTACGCTTTGTATTTTCCGCTGGCTGCCCCACCACCACAGAAAGCACTGAGCTAGGCTGAAATACCTGCATTTTGGAGCTGTCTTACTCAAGAAAGCAAAAAAGAGACCAAGTGTGTATGCGGCTTTATTAACTCAATATTGTTTTTCCTGTACATTGTTTGCAAACTGATATGTGACACGTATTAATGCCAAAATAATTGTGGCTGAACAGGTGGGGCTCAAAACAGGTGGGGCTCTGCAATCTGAAAACATTCTGCTTTCCACCAGACACTGGCAGGTTAATACACCTTTCAGCAGGACAATAACCTAGAACACAAGGCCAAATTTACACTGAAGTTCCTTACCAAGAAGACATTGAAGGAGTGGCCGAGTTACAGTTATGACTTAAATCTACTTTGAAAATATATGGCAGGACCTGAAAATCGTTGTCTAACAATGATGAACAACCAATTTGGCAGAGCTTGAAGAATTTGATAAAGAATGATGGGCAAATGAGACTTAGCCAGAAAAACTCACAGCTGTAATCGCTACCAAAGGTGCTTCTACAAAGTATTGACTTATGGGTCTGAATACTTATGTAAATGAAATATTCTGTATTTTGTTTTCAATAAATTGGCAAACATTTCAAAAAAAATATTTTCAGTTTGTTGTTATGGGGTATTGTGTGCAGACAGGTGAAAAAATATATATCTAATCCATTTTTAATTCAGGCTTTACCACAAGGAAATGTGGAACAAGTCAAGGGGTATAAATACTTTCTGAAGGCACTGTATACAACGTACACTGAGTGTACAAACATTAGGAACACCTGTTCTTTCCATGACATAGACTGACCAGGCGAATCCAGTTGAAGGCTATGATCCGATGATGATATCACCTGTTAAATGCACTTCAATCAGTGTAGATAAAGGGGAGGAGACAGGTTAACAAAATGTTTAAGCCTTGAGACAATTGAGACATGTATGTGTGACATTCAGAGGGTGAATGTGCAAGACAAAATATTTAAGTGCCTTTGAATGGGGTTTGGTAAGTGGTGCCAGGCGCACCGGTTTAAGTGTCAAGAACTGCCACGCTGCTGAGTTTTTCACTCTCAATCACATGGACTGGGAAATGATCCGGGCAGCCTCAGAGAATAACATTGATTAATACGCTGACTCTGTGAGTGAGTTTATAAGGAAGTGCATTGGAGGTGTTGTGCCCACTGTGACTGTAAAACCTACCCTAACCAGAAACCGTGGATAGATGACTGAAAGCGCAAACCACCGCATTTAACCATGGAAAGATGACTGGGAATATGGCCGAATATAAACAGTGTATTTATTCCCTCCGCAAGACAATCAAACAAGCGAAATGTTGGTATAGGGAAAAAGTGGAGTCGCCATTCAATGGCTCAGACACAAGACATATGTGGCAGGGTCTACAGGCAATTACGGACTACAAAAAGAAAAAACAGCCACGTCACAGAAACAGACGTCTTGCTTCCAGACAACTAAACACCTTCTTTGCCCACTTTGAGGATAATATAGTGCCACCGATGTGGCTACCAAGCCCTGTGGGCCCCCCTTCTCCGTGGCTTATGTAAGTAAGACATTTAAACTTGTTGACCCTCGCAAGGCTGCTGGCCCAGACGGCATCCCTAGCCGCGTCCTCAGAGCATGCACAGACCAGCTGGCTGGTGTGTTTACAGACATATTCAATCGCTCCCTATCTCAGTATGCTGTCCCCACTTGCTTCAAGCCACCATTGTTCCTGTACCGAAGAAGGCAAACATAACTGAACTAAATGACTATCACCCCGTAGCTCTCACTTCTGTCATCATGAACTGCTTTAATAGAATAGTCAAGGATCATATCACCTCTACCTTACCTGCCACCCTAGACCCACTTCAGTTTGCATACCGCTGCAACAGGTCCACAGACGATGCAATCGCCATCACACTGCACACTGCCCTATCCCATCTGGACAAGAGGAATACCTATGTAAGAATGCTGTTCATTAACTACAGATCAAAATTCAACACCATAGTACCCTCCAAGCTCATCATTAGGCTTGAGGCCCTGGATCTCAACCCTGCCCTGTGCAATTGGGTCCTGGACTTTCTGACGGGCCACCCCCAGATGGTGAAGGTAGGAAACAACATCGCCACTTCGCTGATCCTCAACACTGGGGCCCCACAAGGGTGTGTGGTCAGCCCCCTCCTGTACTCCCTGTTCACCAATGACTGCGTGGCCATGCATGCCTCCAAGTCAATCATAAAGTTTGCAGATGACACAACAGTAGTGAGCTTGATTACCATCAATGACGAGACAGCCTACAGGGAGGATGTGAGTGCACTCGGAGTGTGGTGTCAGGAAAACAACCTCTCACTCAACATCAACAAAACAAAAGAGATGATCGTGGACTTCAGGAAACAGCAGAGGGAGCACCCCCCTATCCACATCGACGGGACAGTAGTGGAGAAGGTGGAAAGTTTTAAGTTCCTTGGCATACACATTACAGACAAACTGAAATGGTCCACCCACACAGACAGTGTGTTGAAAAAGGTGCAACAGCGCCTCTTCAACCTCAGGAGGCTGAAGAAATTTGTCTTGTCACCTAAAACCCTGACAAACTTTTACAGATGCACAATTGAGAGCATCGTTCTGGGATGTATGACTGCCTGGTACGGCAACTGTACCACCCTCAACTGCAGGGCTCGCCAGAGGGTGGTGCAGTCTGCCCGAACGCATCACTGGTGGCAAACTACTTGCCCTCCAGGACACCTACAGCACCCAATGTCACAGGAAGGCCAAAAATATCATCAAGGACATCAACCACCCAAGCCACTGCCTGTTCACCTACCATTCAGAAAGCGAGGTCAGTACAGGTGCATCAAAGCTGGGACCGAGAGACTGAAAAACACCTTCTATCTCACAGCAATCACTAACTCAGAAAAGCTGCTGCCTACATACAGACTAAAAACATTAGCCACTTTAATAAATGGATCACTAGTCACGTTAAATAATGCCACTTGCATATCTTTCATTACTCATCTCATATGTATATACTGTATCTTATACCATCTATTGCATCTTGCCTATGCCTGCTCGACCATTGCTCATCTATATATTTATATGCACATATTCTTATTCCATCCCTTTAGATTTGTGTGTATTAGGTAGTTGTTGGGGAATTGGTAGATTACTTGTTAGATGTTACTGCACGGTCGGAACTAGAAGCTTAAGCATTTCGCTACACTCGCATTAACATCTGCTAACCATGTGTATGTGACCAATAACATTTCATTTGATTTCTAAATTCTTAATACATAGAAACACTTTTTAGTTCACAACACAATGGCACATTTAAAAACTTGACCGGTGTCCAGCTTTTACTTTTCTCCAACATCCAGCAAACCTGCTCAATGTTGTCTGAAGGTACATTAGAAACAGGCCGTGCCATCTCAGACAAATGGATTCAACGAAATGAAGGCTAGGGATACTATCCTTTCCAATGTCTTGTCATTCATATCACATTTCCAGCACAAATGTCTTCTTTCCCAAAACCATGCTGGGAGGCAGTGGGTGCACTTATGGGATGCAAAGGAAACACATTAAGTAAAATTCTGCTGATGCCAGAAGTTTCCAACACCAGATTGATCCAGATTGATTCACCTCTAGTACTTATGGAGGGGACACTTCACACAATAAAATAATGGAGTCACGCTTCCATTCCACTTTCCCTCAGACTAAAACTGAAACTGCCAATTCAAACAGTCTAGAGTTGCATTTGGCATGCAAAATTACACACAGTCAGCAAGATTTAATGCATTAAACAAGATAGTGTCTAATACTTGAGATAAGTATGACACGATAGTGCTTCAATGTCTCTTCTCACTTTCAAACATAGTCTAGGGCCCCCGGCCTAATCACCAGTAATGGATCTACCCTTGAGAGAGCAGCCCTTTTGAATAAGTGTAATCTTTGGGAATATCTTGGCAACGGATCACTAATTCCGTAGGCTTTTATCCATGGAGAGAGATATAGAACCTCCCTGTAACAGTATCCTTGAAAAGGAGGACTGCCCTGCCTTGCAGACAGTAGCTAGTAGAATACACAGCCAGTGTTGTTGTCTGGCCAGGTCCAGGTTTACCAAAATAATCTTACGGCTAGGTTCATCATTTGAACCTTCGTAGGAGCATTGTTTAATATCTGAGTGGTTTCCCAAAACCATCGTTATTAATGTTGCACTTGAAAACACTCGTAATCTAACGCCTGCCTCCGACCACTTGTAGAACAGCAAAGTGTATCGTTAGATGCTTTTTTTGCTCTCCCGCATCACTTTATACACAAGATATCCGCTGTCCCTGATTGAGAACCATACCTGGCCAAAAACAAAGAAATACAAACATAGAAAAGAGAACATAGAATGCCCACCCTAGTCACACCCTGGCCTAACGAAAATAGAGAATAAAAAGCCTCTCTATGGCCAGGGCGTGACACCTATTTTAATCATATTGAAATACACTTAATGTTCAATAAATTGAGTTTTATTTTGCTACTTGTAGGCCACTGTCTAATTTGTCTCAATATATTTCATGATGTGTAGCCTTATATGTGCGCAATGATGTGCCAAATCTGTGATTCAGTGAATTTTTATTGAGTAATCATTAGAATAAGCCACCTCAATATTTGCAGCCATAGGTGATATTATCTCTCCAGGAGCTGATCAGCGTTGTGAAATAATTATAATGTTCAGGAAAGATCTGAATTGAGAAAGCTGATCCGAGAGCAGCGCTCCCTTTCTTTTGATCCTATCAGTACCGACATATTCTCTAACGACGCAAACGTATGTTACATCTTCGGCCGTTGTAGGAAAGATGCATCCTTAAAACACCTAAATTCCATCTCTATTGGGAAACCGGGCCCTGGCCTGTTATCATTACGTGGGGCTGAAGTGTGAGGGGTACTGCGTGGGAGTATGAATATAACCTTTAGCTATGGGCTTGGGGAGAGCCCAGCACAGGATGGTACGGAAGGTCTCCTTGGCTTCTCTGAGTGAACACATGACCAGAGATGATACACATTGTACAACATGCAACAGTTGTGGCTCTAATAGTTTTAACTAGCTTCATGTT
The DNA here is from genome assembly GCF_034236695.1 of Oncorhynchus nerka. Lineage (NCBI taxonomy): Eukaryota > Metazoa > Chordata > Actinopteri > Salmoniformes > Salmonidae > Oncorhynchus > Oncorhynchus nerka. The sequence continues at coordinate 20,714,135 of NC_088411.1, forward strand.
CCTACTGCCATGATCTCTGATCTGGCAGAACATAATGATAGGTGAAAGAACAAGTTGGAAACCTATCCAGTCCTTTCAGTGCTGATGGAGAAAAGGTGACTTGGAAAGGAAGCAATTGCAGAGTTTTGAGACACAGCCAAGATAACATCTCAGACTGGGGAATCTTGCTCTGCTCTGGTCTAAGGATCAAAAGTAACCTAGAATGCCACATGTGGATTGTGGAATGGAACATAGCATTGAATTGGAATGTCCATCCGTTCTACAAACTCTAATTCTATGGGGAGAAACAATGTTCAGGGCCTAGCTCTAATTCTAGAAAAGATCTGCAAGGCTAAGCTACTCTGTACTTCTTTCCAATTGGCATATTTTGAATGACAGTGTAGTTAGCATAGAGAGACATCCAAGTTGCCATACCCAGATAATCCTGGCGTGTTTGAGTGTAACCGTATCCTGAGTGCTCAGAGTATCCCCTTAATGTACATTCAGCGCTGTGCCACTGGCTCAGGGTGAACAGACAGGACTGCTGGAATACTAATCATTTCCTCACTGTATTTAACTAACATTGAATCAGGAGTGTGTGTGATGTAGAAAGCAGACCTGTGGGAGTGTGGGAGTACAAGTATACAAAAGTAGTGCACTGGGCCTGTTCTAGTCCTGTATTAGCAGACCCTCGTCAATGAAAGAAATCACACCCCCCCCCACAACATTTTTCCATGGCTATGAAACCATGTCACAGTATGCTACTATAAGTATTCAGTTGTGCACAACTCCTATCATTTCATCTGTGTCCAAAATCCGTTATGTTGTGAGCCCTGAGCTGCCAACTGTTGCTAATATGAAAAACTCAACCTCTTCTCCAAACTGATTGAGTGGTGAAAAGGCCAGCAACAACCCCTCTATTGTAGAAACCGGGCAGAGTATTAATTTAACCTCTCTAGCACGTTGCCATGGGGATCATTCTTAGGCTGGTGGCGGGGTGCAGCCTAACTGTCTGGAGCAGTGGAAACGCGTTCTCTGGAGTGATGAATTACGCTTCACCATCTGGCAGTCCAACGGACAAATGTGTGATTGGCGGATGCCAGGAGAATGCTACCTGCCTTAATGCATAGTGCCAACTGTAAAGTTTGGTGGAGGAGGAATAATGGTCTGGGGCTGTTTTTCATGGTTCGGGCTAGGCCCCTTAGTTCCAGTGAAGGGAAATCTTAACGATACAGCATACAATTACATTCTAGAGCCCTGACCTCAACCCCATTGACCTCCATTGGAATGAATTGGAACGCCGACTGCAAGCCAGGCCTAAATGCCCAACATCAGTGTTCCCGCAGAATTTCTTTTTTTTTTACACATATTTTATCAAATATGTATACAGTGCATTCGGAAATAATTCAGACCCCTTGACTTTTTAAACATTTTGTAAAAAAATAAATATTTAAAAAAATCCTCATCAATATACACACAGTACCCCATAATGACGAAGTAAAAATGTATTTTAGATTTTTTTGCCAATGTATTAAAACTAAAAAACAAAATACCTCATTTACACAAGTATTCAGACCCTTTGCTATGAGACTCAAAATTGAGCTCAGGTGCATCCTGTTTCCATTGATCATCCTTGAGATGTTTCTACAACTTGATTGGGGTCCACCTGTGGTAAATTCAATTGATTGGACATGATTTGGAAAGGCACACACCTGTCTATATAAGGTCCCACAGCTGACAGTGCATGTCAGAGCAAAAACCAAGCCGTGATGTTGTAGGAATTGTCCGTAGAGCTCAGAGACAGGATTGTGTCCAGGCACAGATCTGGAGAAGGGTACCAAAACATTTCTGCAGCATTGAAGGTCTCCAAGAACACAGTGGCCTCCTTCATTCTTCAATGGAAGAAGTTTGGAACCACCGTGACTCTTCCTAGAGCTAGTGGCCCGGCCAAACTGAGCAATCAGGGGAGAAGGGTCAGGGAGGTGACCAAAAATAGTCACTCTGACAGAGCTCTAGAGTTCCTCTGTGGAGATGGGAGAACCTTCCAGAAGGACATTTTACATGTACTTGTTAGCATTGCTATCCCTGGATTACAGAGCATCAATGTGGTTAGAAAACAGCTTCCCTTGTGTTCAGTGCCGATTTTACAACATAGTTCAATCCTCCCGTTCGTTATTGAATGTGAGTGAATTTTTCCAATTAATAGCAAACATTTTGCAGCAATTAGTCTTAAGTTACAAATATTGGTCACAAATATAAATTTCTAGACACAATGACATGATGGCACAGACATTATCTCAAAATGGTGTCAGTTATTCACCGGATCACAGCATATGTCGTTTTTAAAAATATATTTTATTATTTTATTAATATATTTTATATTTTATATTTTAACATTGATATGACATTTCTGTGTGCATCACATGCATTTTTGCAGGAGTGTAGTACATTCTATAGACCTTGAATTGCAATAATATATGTCTAAGGTTGTAGGTGCAAATATTAACATTTCACATTTCACGTGTGACTTCATCGCCTTCTTCCTTGATCTGTTTCCCATTTGTTCCTTAGGTTCTGAGCTATCAGGTAGAGATTAAATCAACCCTTGATTTAACTAGGCAATTAACTTATTTGGCATTACAGCTTCTTTCAGTATTTTTTCAATGCTAGATGCTCTAGGTTCATCCAGATTCTGTTGAAGCGATTTAAGATTTCTTAGTTGTAAAACTTAAAGAAATTTGTCTTGGATAACCCACATTGTCTTGTAATTGATTGAATGGCTGTAAAGAGCCATCATAGTACATATGCTAAACATTTATGATGCCAATTTGGAACCAGTACTTAAAGGTATTGTCATTAAATGCTGGAGGTAATTTGAGGTTGTTACAAATAGGGGTGCCTGGCAATGTGGGTTTAATCCATTTCATTCATTTATATACATTTTCTTGAATTGAAAATAATGCCTTTTTTCTTTAAAGCCAGGGACCCAAATTAGTGAATATATTTTAAATCATAAGGTATTCATGGCTTCAATACTCCTCCAAGTACAAGGATAGTCTACTGTCCATTGTTTGAGTGAACACAGTTGTGCGGCCCAGTAATACATTTTTATGAGTTAGTCCAAGACCTCCATCTTTATAAGGTCAGTGTAAAACATTCAATTTGACTCTTGAGGTCTTTCCATTAAAGATGGAGAGTTGGACTTTTATTCTCTTAAAGCAGGTTGATGGAATTTAAACTGGTCAGGCTTGGAATATATACATCAACCTTGGTAATATATTCATATTGCCCTACTTAACATAGAAATAGGGAGATTTCTACATTTCTGAACATTGGATTCAATCTTATCTATACTGAACCTAAATGTAACATGTAAAGTGTTGGTCCCATCTTTCATGAGCTGAAATAAAGATCCCAGAAATGTTCTATATTCACAAAGCTTATTTCTCTAAAATGTTGTGCACAAAATTGCTTACATCCCTGATAGTGGGCATTTCTCCTTTGCCAAGATAATCCATCCACCTGACAGGTGTGGCATATCAATAATCATGATCATTACACAGGTTCACCTTCTGCTGGAGACAATAAAAGGCCACTCAAATGTGCAGTTGTATCATACAACACAATGGCCTGCATACTCCCCAGACATGTCACCCATTGAACATTTTTGGGATGTTCTGGATTGACGTGTACGACAGCGTGTTCCAGTTCCCGACATTATCAAGCAACTTCACACAAGCATTGAAGAGGAGTGGGACAACATTCCACTGGGAAAATCAACAGCCAAAACTCTATGCGAAGGAGATGTGCTTTTGCGCTGTATGAGGCAAATGGTGGTCACACCAGAAATTGACTGGTTTTCTGATCCACGCCCCTAACTTTTTTAAGGTGTCTGTAATAAAGTAATGTGCAATCCATAGATTAGGGCCTTATTTAAATTGACTGATTTCCTTATTAACTGTAACTCTGTAAAATCTTTTGAATTGTTGCATGTTGCGTTTGAGGTTTTTGTTCGGTTGTAGTAAATGAGAGTAGTTGATTTTATAGGCCTCTTCCAAATTGCTAGGTATTAATACACCCAGGTATTTTGTCTGTCAATTTCCACTGAAACCTACTATATAAGCTTGAAGAGTAATAACTGAAATAATAGGCATTTCTAATATCTCCTAAGTCACTTTGAATCCTGATACAGCACCATAAACTGTATTTCCAGTTGCAAAAGAAATTACAGAGAATGTTCAGATAAATACAGTAAAATGTCATCTGGATACAATATCACATGTTTTACACCAATCTCTATTCCCTGGCTTGAGCCGTGGCTAAAGCAAATAAATAACTGGACAAAGGGCATCCCTGTCTTGTCCCTCTTGATAACTTAAATGGTTCAGAGATTTGTCAACTTGTTCCTTATTGAAAACTCTTCTTTTGACAGTCACCAAATATGTGACCGACCAGCTCGAAAGCAGTCTTATATAGAAACATTTTTTTTTTTTTTTACATTGGATAAAAGTAGAGACTCGGAGCTAGAAAATGCTACATCATACACTACAGTCGAGGAACAATGGGGAAAGTCATTCTGCTTGAAAGTTGATAAACTTGTAACCCCACTTTTGAAAAAATGGCCGTTGATTGTTTTGGTACACCTACTGGAGAGCTCTCCTTTGTCTACACCCATTCAGCATTGTTCACACTCTCTTAAGCCTTAGCCTCACCCATCTCTTTAAGTATGCACATGTGAGGCCATGTACTAAACAACCAAAGATTTCAAGACTAAAGGCTAGTTTATACTATGTCTATTGATAGTTGTCACAGTAACCTGAACATTCTATTGTCGTCCGACATCAAACTTGTCGTTGTCATTATGAAAAAGTATTAACACAAAAATTACAGGCTGCATGACATCAACAGCCAGGTGGTCCAAAATAGCGTAACTGGTGTATTTTAACACCAATTAACCCACCTGTTTTAAAATAAATGTATTATATGTCAATCTAGAAAACCAGGCAACTAAAAGCAACTTTCTAAACAAAGTTTTGGTTAGTTTCTAGCTTGTTAGCTAGCTAGCTGACGTTAAGTTAGCTGGCTAGCCAGTTCAAATAATGACCATATCATATAGCTGACAACGTCTTCACTTTTGCTCATTTGTATTAATTGTCACAGGAAAATAAACTCACAACAAGATCATTATTTATCATAAGTTCATGGCGAGCCAATTACAGAAAATAGCTTATGGTTGTGAGTGATACAGAAGGTGTGAGTGCTATAGAATGTGTAAATGGTACAGGGCAATGGTTACTTGCATAGTTTGTTTAGACGTGTAGCTAGCTGGATAACTAGCTAAACAGTGAGCCATAATCCCAACTCATAACGTTACTGTCCTGCAACCAGGTTCAATGTTAGCTAGCTAGCTAACATTAGGCTATAACTTGTGTACAAATGGCTCTGAGATACAAATAATATTACTACACAGATCATACACAACGTTGGCTAGCAAGTCAGCCAGCTGAGGTTAGCTAGCTACAGTAGCTAAAAATTAAAAATGACTTTCTGACAAAATTAAAAATGTATAATATCTGAATGTAGCTAGCTAGACTCTCTTCCCCATATTATGTGGATGAAAGTTTCTCTCTCTTTGTCACAGATGCCATGGTTGTTCTTAGTTTTAAGATGTAATCTGGAGACAGGTTTTATACAACATACTTCTGCGTGTTCTCTTTTCGACTCCCACTGCATATTTGCAAACAAATTGCAGAATTTTCTCCATCTCCTAAAATTGTTATTTGTATTTACAGATGGCATCCAAGTTTGTTTTTAAGGCACATGAAACTTCACATGTTCCAGAAGGCATGTCTGCCTAAATGCATTTTGATTAAAAAAAAAACTGTTTCCGTTCAAATGCCTCTCCTGTGAAGTAGTGACGTGAGACATATGCCTAGCTTCCTGAAATGGGTCACATATGCCCATTCCACCCTTTTGCTTTTTCAGCATCTAATTTCAGCATCTAATGATTCTGCCACTTTTGGAACATTTCAAATTCCTGGTAGGATGGATTCTATTGAAAAAACGGCAGAGATTGTCTGAAGACATCCTATTCTGTATGAAGCCTGTTTGATCTAAGTGAATCAACATTTGTATGACTACTTCTATGTGAAAAGCCAATACCATACCATAGCATTGATTTTGTAATCCACATTCAAAAGTGTTACTGGGCAGAAAGATCCACATGACAATGGATCCTTATCTTTCTTTTTAAGTAGGGTTATTGTAGCCAAACATAGCAATTGGGGAAGTGCATTTTTCTTTTAGAGCATCTGAGCATTAGTAACTTAGGCTTTAGAAATTTGGGACAAAAATGTATATCAAATTTCACTGGGAATCCATCATTACCAGAATATTTCCCATTTTGTAGATTTAATGGCCTCCACCAGCTCACCTAGGGAAATGTTTCTATCATATACATTTTCTTTGGTTCACTTATAACTGGTAAATTGGCCTTTATTAAGGAAATTCTCTATCTCTTTGAACTTTTGTTTTTGGATTGATACAATTTGATTAAATGTTTAAAGACTAAGTTAATTTCAGGAGGATCCATTGTTATAAAATCTGGGGTTTTAATGCTGTAGATGGTACGTTCCTCTTTCTTAATTTTCCAATTAAGATTTTTCCTGGCACTTTCACCTTGCTAAATATATTGTTCCTTGGATTTCAAGGGCAGCAATCTTTGCAGAGGGGTTTATTATGTTATATTCAAGTTTCAAAGTGTTCAACTGTTGAATGGTGTCAACGTTTCTATCTGTTTTATTTCTAAGTTGTGGATTTTCTTTAATAGTATTTCACATTTTCTATTAGTCTTCTTCTTCTTATGTGAAGAGTAAAACATGATATAACCCCTCATGTATGCTTTAAGACAGGGATCGTCAACTAGATTCGCAGAGGGACAATGTTGTTTTTGAACGGATAAACGGGGTGCTGAAAAATTACTACAGATCATTTGTAGACTGCAAATTTTACTAAAACATAATCATTTCAAACCTTGCGTACATTTGTATATGATCACGTCTCTCTATAATACATAGGAATATTTGGAGCTGATTTCCTGGTGTTTTTACAATCTTTTATGTCCAACAATAAAAACTTAGTTGGGAAGGGCAAATAAAACCACACGCTGGCTGCCAGTTGGGGAACCCTGCATTAAGAGCTTCCCATACAACAGTTAGGCATACTTCAATATCTACATATATTTACAAAAACATGTCTGTTTGTTGAGATATGTTATGTTGAGATATAATCTTCAATTAACATTGTGTTCAATCGCCATGTCTTTGTTATTGGCATAGGAGGTTTGAACTTAAAGATGAAGGTCAACGGGGGGTGGCCTGAAATTATTCTAGGAAGGCGATTGAACACAACATTTTTACAATGACAAAATCAATTCTTGAATATGAGTTGTGGACAGAGTAATAGGAGTATTCTCTTTCAGTTGGATGTTTCCAGAGTTCACATAGAACCATCTCTTTGATGTTGGGGTTTAAGACCTGAGACATGTTAGGAAGACGATATAGTTTAGTTGATGATGTCTAGAATTGCATCCCGCACACAGTTAGAAACCCCCCCCTATATAATGTTCAGGTTACATTAAGATAGTTTTAGAATAAGGTCATTAATGAACTTTGGGTCATCTTCATTTGGGCAATAGCAATTCAGTAAAGTAACTTTTTCTTGAGCCAGATCTCCTTTTACCATTATAAAAGGTCAATTTTGGGTCGTAATCATTTCTGTAGATTTAAATGGGACTTTTTTTCATCAATGAGATTTGATACTTGAGGAGTAGGTGGAGGGAGAATGTCAACCCATCCCAAGTCTTTCACTTTATATTACTGATAGGTGAGTTTTCTTTTGTCAAAAACAGATGTTGGCGTTATTCTATATCAAAAAAGAAAATACCTTAATTGTTGCTGGCTGCACAATTCCATTGACATTCCATGTCACACATGTTAATGTATTAATATCTTAAGTATTATCCACAACATGTGATATAGCGATGGGTCTTGACATATCTTTTTGTTTCATATTAACTCCATACATTATGTAAGGTGTTGATACACTACATAAACAGCTACATTGAAACCAGTTTTGATGAAATCCTCAGGCTTAGTGGGCATGTATTCACAATACATAACAAACAAAACAATAAATCCCTTATGTTTCACCTCCTTCCCTCTCCCCTTTGATGCTTCCTTTATGAATCTGTCCTGTCGTCAGCAAACTAGGCGTTGGAGTCGTGCACTGCCACGCAGTCGTGGTTGAACAGGGACTACAGATGGGGACTAAGCACACACCCCCGAGGGACCCTGTTTTTATGGTCAGCATGATGGATGTGTTGTTGCCTACCAGTTACTGAAGGCTACACTCAGACGAGGTTGGCGATCTGCTGTTGGCCACCCATCTCTCTGTGTGACTGAGATGGTACAGTATCAGTATCTGCCGATTTTATATCGTTTTCTTTAGAGGTAATGAAAAACATATATTTTTTTAATACAAATTGTGCTCCAAAGGATTAATAGACCCTAAATTATGATTTCTTAACTACACTAAACAAAAAATATAAATGCAACATGTAAAGTGTTGTTCCCATGTTTCATGAGTTGAAATAAAAGATCCCGGAATGTTTCCATATATCTCAAATGTTGTGCACAAATTTGTTTACATCCCTCTTAGTGAGCATTTCTCCTTTGCCAAGATAATCAATCCACCTGACAGATGTGTCAAATCAAGAAGCTGATTAAACAGCATGATCATTACATGGGTGCACCTTGTGCTGGGGACAATGAAAGGCCACTCTAAAATGTGCAATTTTGTCACAACACAATTCCTGTCGCGAAGCTGTGCTCAATTTCTCCTCTCTTACTCAGAGGCAGTGTGACAGCGAACTTGCAGTCTACTCAGACTGGCCTGGGCCATTGTTTATAACAGGCTATAAAATTATACAATATGTCAACTTTGCTCGCTCTGTGCGCTGCACCAACGTAGTAAATATACAAATTCACTGAGTGTACAAAACATTACATAATACTCTTTCCATGACATGTACTGCGAACAAGGACAGGTCTGAGGAGCTATTTGGCGTTGCAGCTATTGTCCCAGGCTTGTGGCTGTCTAGATCCCTGCTGTTTGTTGTTTTCAATCTTCCCTGTGACCTTTCCTGTCTGGAACTGTGAGGAGTAACAGCGTAACCAAAGTTGCTAGCTACCATGACAAAGACTAAAGCTGGCAGTAGTACCGTTGAGGACAACATTTCTCAAGGGACAATCAAGGTGGAACAACATGGTTGTGGACAGAATTGTAGAATCTCCATGAGACCTGGATGGAGTCTGAGGACAAAGTGAGGGAAATGATCTCTGAGACGTTGAAGATGGACCACAAGAAGATTGAGGTGGAGCGCGCCCACAAGACTGGAAAACCATCACCGGCCCAGGTGACAGGCCCAGGCCGATAGTGGTCAAGTTCCTGAGGTTCAAGGACAAGGTAGCTGTTCTGGAAAGAGCCAAGCACTTGAGAGGAATGCATATCTTCCTCAACGAGGACTATCCTGAAGCTGTGCACCAGAAGAGCAAAGAACCGATCCCAGCCATGAAAGCTGCCAGAGCGTGTGACATTGCATCAATCTGCCATGACAGGCTCATTGTCCACCATCCCTCCCAGAAGCCTGGAAGGGATGAGAGAGCCAAGCCTATGGGTTCGTAGCTTCAACCTCGCAGCACACACACACACCAATTGATTAATGGACTGCTGAATGAATATATTGTTTCTCTTGCTTTGTTTGGTCTTTTTAGTATTATGTCTATCTCTGATAAGCTACCCAGGAAAGGGCTGAAAATAGCCCATATTAATATAGTATGTAGCCTTAGAAATACGGTTAATGAAATCAATAACTTGCTAACACCAGATAACATTCATATATTAGGTATTTCTGAGACTCACTTGGATAATTCATTTGATGATACAGCAGTAGCAATACAAGGATTTAAGATCTATAGAAGAGACAGAAATGCTTAGAGGTGTTTCTGTATATATTCAGTGCCATATCACTGTAATGCTTAGAGAATATCTTATGTCAATTGTTATTGAAGTGTTGTGGTTGCAGGTTCACCTGACACATCTAAAGCCTTTTCTTTTGGGGTGTTGCTATAGGCCACCAAGTGTGAATAGTCAGTATCTAAATAATATGTGTGAAATACTTGATAGTGTATGTGATGTAAACAGAGAGGTCTACTTTCTTGGGGACCTGAATATTGACTGGTTTTCATCAAGATGTCCGCTCAAGAGGAAGCTTGTCACTGTAACCAGTGTCTGTAATCTGGTTCAGGTTATTAATCAACCTACCAGGGTGTTTACAAACACGACAGGAACAAGATCATCCACATGTATCGATCACATTTTTACTAATTCTGTAGAACTTTGTTCTAAAGCTGTATCTGCACCCATTGGATGCAGTGATCACAATATAGTGGCTATATCCAGGAAAGCCAAAGTTCCAACAGCTGGGCCTAAAATAGTGTAAAAGAGATCATACAAAAGATTTTACGGTGAGCCTTATGTGGATGATGTTAAATATATTTGTAGGTCTGATGTGATTTCAAGAGGAGCATCCAGATGCTGCACTTGATGAATTTATGAAATTGCTTCTTCCAATTATTGATAAACATGCACCTGTTAAGAAACTGACTGTTACATGCTGACCACACCGCTCATGTTGTGCCAACGAGTGTTGCCAAGTGCTTGCGGTGCAAGTCCTGCCTCTCCCATCTCCTCATTAGTTTATAGAATCAGATACCCACGTGCCAACTCCTCATTGGTTATACCCACGTGGGGGATTGAAAGATGAACTGAGTTTGGTCGGTCGTCGTGGTAACTATGAAAGTTAGATGCCAATCGCCATATAAAGTCCAAAGAAGAAAAATCTTGGAAGGAGGAGAGCTGACTAGAAACGATTCGGTTGACCGTTTTGAGTGGATTAATTCTCGGAGTAGAGGACCTTTTGCATTTTTGCATTTCAAGTAAAATAACATCTCAATAATTTTTTGTTTATTTTTCTTTAAGCAATGCTTTTTTCTGGTCACTCTTCTGTAAAGCCCAGCTCTGTGGAGTGTACAGTATGGCTTAAAGTGGTCATATGGACAGATACTCCAACCTCCGCTGTGGAGTTTTGCAGCTCCTTCGGGGTTATCTTTGGTCTCTTTGCTGCCTCTGATTAATGCCCTCCTTGCCTGGTCCATGAGTTTTGGTGGGCAGCCCTCCCTTGGCAGGTTTGTTGTGGTGCCATATTCTTTCAATATTTTAATAATGGATTTAAGGATGCTCCGTGGGATGTTCAAAGTTTTAGATATTTTTTTTACAACTCAACCCTGATCTGTACTTCTCCACAACTTTGTCCCTGACCTGTTTGGAGAGCTCATTGGTCTTCATGGGGCTGCTTGCTTGGTGGTGCCCCTTGCTTAGTGGTGTTGCAGACTCTGGGGCCTTTCAGAACAGGTGTATGTATACTGAGATCATGTGACAGATCATGTGACACTTATAGGACACACAGGTGGACTCATTTAACTAATTATGTGACTTCTGAAGGTAATTGGTTGCACCAGATCTTATTTAGGGGCTTCATAGCAAAGGGGGTGAATACATATGCACGCACCACCTTTCCGTTTAGTATTTTTTTTTTTTTTGAAACAAGTTATTTTTTCATTTCACTATACCAATTTGGATTATTTTGTGTTTGTCCATTACATGAAATCCAAAATAGGAAAAATGCCAAGGGGTATGAATACTTTTGCACTGTATGTCTGTAATAAAGAGATGCTCTGCTTTTTTGACACCACACTCCAAAAAGCTAATTCTGCAGGCGCTAGTTTTGTCTAATCTTAATTATTGTCCAGTCGTGTGGTCTGGTGCTGCAAGGAAAGAGCTACTTAAGCTGCAGCTGGCCCAGAACAGAGCGGCACGTCTTGCTCGTCATTGTAATCAGAGGGCTGCATCACTTCTTCTTTTTATAAGAAACATTAATGTGTTGAAAATCCCAAATTGTTTGCATAGTGAACTTACACACAGCTCTGACACACACACTTACCCCACCAGACATGCCACCAGGGGTCTTTTCACAGTCCCCAAATCCAGTACAAATTCAAGAAAGCGTACAGTATTATATATTATATATATTACTGCATGGAAGTCCGTTCCATCTCATATTGCTCAAATAAACTAACCTGGTTTAAAAAAACAGATAAAGAAACATCCCACGGCACAATGCCACTCCCATATTTGACCTAGATAGTTTGTAAGTATGATATGTAGGCAACGTGTACCCTTTAAAACATTTTTTTTATGTAGTTCTGTCCTTGAGCTGTTCTTGTCTATTACTGTTCTGTATTATGTCATGTTTCATGTTTTGTGTGGACCCCAGGAAGAGCAGCTGCTGCTTTTGCAACAGCTAATGGAGATCCTAATAAAATACCAAATCCACTTCAATCAGTGTAGATGAAGGGGAGTAGACGGGTTAAAGAAGGCTTTTCAAACCTTGAGACATGGATTGTGTATGTGTGCCAATCAGAGGTTGAATTGGCAAGACTAAATATTTAAGTACCTTTGAACGAGGTATGGTAGCAGGTGTGTCAAACTGCAACGCTGCTGGGTTTTTCACGCTCAACGGTTTCCTATGTGTGTGTGTGTGATAAGATTTCTCCACCACCCAAAGGACATCCAGCCAACTTGACACAACTGTGGGATGCATTGTAGTCAACATAGGCCAGCATCCCTCTGGAATGCTTTTGACACCTTGTTGAGTCCATGCCCTGACGAATTTAGGCTGTTCTGAGGTCAAAAGCAGTTGCAACTCAATAGTAGGAAGGTGTTCCTAATGTTTTGTACACTCAGTGAACAACAGAAGACTCATCAGGGTCTGCATCCCTGCTCACCATCACGGCTGTCATGACTCCCGCCGAAGTCGGTCCCTCTCCTTGTTCGGGTGACGTTCGGCGGTCGAAGTCACCGGTCTTCTAGCCATCGCCACGCCACCTTTCATTTTCCATTTGTTTTGTCTTGTTTTCCCGCACACCTGGTTTACATCCCCTCATTGCTCTACGTGTATATTATCCTCTGTTCCCCCCATGTCTGTGTGCGGTATTGCTTGTTCGTTACATGTGTGACGCTACAGGCTGGTTTTGCGCCGGGTATTGTTGTAACCCGTGGTTTTGATATTTTGTACCATTTTGTGTGATTTTGTGCGCTATCGCTTTTCCTTGGGCCGGAGTGTTGTGACGCAGTTGCGTCCGGCTGTTTTCCTCTGCCTGATTAAAGTGTGCCTGTTCACTCATCTCTGCTCTCCTGCACCTGACTTCCTTCGACCAGTTGCACACACTCTGACAACGGCTAAATTATATTTTAACTGGATATACAGTACCAGTCAAAAGTTTGGACACACCTACTCATCCAGGGTTTTTCTTGATTTTTACTTTGTACTATTTATTTACACACATGGAATCATGTAGTAATCAAAAAAGTGTTAAACAAATCAAAATATATTTTAGATTATTCAAAATAGCCACCCTTTGCCTTGATGACAGCTTTGCACACTCTTGGAATTCTCTCAACCAGCTTCACCTGGAATGCTTTTCCAACAGTCTTGAAGGAGTTCCCACATATGCTGTGCACTTGTTGGCTGCTTTTCCTTCACTCTGCGGTCCAACTCATCCCAAACCATCTCAATTGGGTTGAGGTCGGGTGATTGTGGGGGCCAGGCCATCTGATGCAGCACTCTATCACTCTCCTTTGTCAAATAGCCCTTACACAGCCTGGAGTGTTGGGTCATTGTCCTGTTGGAAAAAAAATGGTTGTCCCATTAAGCACAAACCAGATGGGATGGCATGTCACAGAATGCTTCGGTAGCCATGCTGGTTATGTGTGCCTTGAATTCTAAATAAATCACAGACAGTGTCACCAGCAAACCAACCCCACACCATTACACCTCCTCCTCGATGTTTCATGGTGGGAACCACTCATGCAGAGATCATCGCTTCACCTACTCTGCGTCTCACAAAGACCAGGACGATTGGAAGCAAAAATCGCACATTTGGACTCATCAGATCAAAGGGCAGATTTCCACCGGTCTGCATTTTTGCTATTTCGATATTTGCCTCATGACTCCTGCATGCTTTGTTGACTACAAACTTTATTTTCCCAAACGTGGGACAGACTATGCTTGTTCCCACACTTGGGACTCTATTGTTTACACAGTCTTTTGGCCTCCCATCCCATTCTAACCACCTCTCGCCGGATTTGTATTCATGTTACCTGATGAAATTGCTGTACAATATGATCTTGTTGCCATCTGATGCACATTCAGATGTCATAAATCAGCACTGCAGAGCTCTTCCTTTCATATGCCTGGATTGTATTACTGTTGATGATATCTGGATATGTGCATGTACACCCTGGCCCATCTACTGTTGTTAGCCACAATTCTGACTTGTGCTCTGATATCTGCTTCACTGATTTCTGCTCTCGCTTATTACCTAATATGGATAAATTGAAAGTGTGGGTTCACAGCTCCAATTCCGATGTGTTGGTCATTACTGAGACATGATTAAGGAAGAGTGTTTTGAATACTGATGTTAACCTTTCTGGTTCTGTCCTCAAACAATTTGATTGGCTGGTTTTAAGTATTACACTTTCAAATAGCTCTTTGTTGACTGTTGCTGGGTGCTATCGTCCTCCATCAGCACCGGCCTGTACTCTACCTGCCCTAAGCTTTCTCCTGGCCCCTTTACACTAAGTCTGAATTTGTCCTTAGGTGACCTAAACTGGGACATGCTTAAACCACCTGACCAAGTCCTAAAGCAATGGGACTCCCTAAATCTTTCTCAGATTATTACCAATCCCACATGGTTTGACTCCAAACACTCAGAAAAGGCTACTCTTTTTTATGTTATCCTCACAAATAATCTTGATAGGTATCAGTCTGACGTTTTCTGTAATGACCTCAGTGATCACTGTTTTACAGGCTGTTTTCGTAATGGCTGCTCAGTGAAACGACCTCTACTGATTTGTCATAGGCGCTTGCAAAAAAACTTGAGCAAGCCTTCCTTCATGAACTGGCCTCTGTAAAATGGTATAGAATCAGCTTGACCCCCTCTGTCGAAGACGCGTGGACCTTCTTTTTTGATATTTTTAGTGGTATTGTTAACAAACACGCCCTCATAAAGAAAATGAGAATTAAAGACAGGTTCAGCCCCTGGTTCAACCGTGATCTTGCAGAGTTACTCCACCTCAAGAATTGCATTTGGCGAAAGGCTCGGCTGACTGGCTCTCGTTCAGGCAAATGAGAAATAAGTGCTCTCAGGCTATCCGAAAGGCCAAAGTTAGTTACTTTAAGGAGCAGTTCTCTCTCTGCGGGTCTAACCCCAAGAAGTTCTGGAAAACGGTTGAAGACCTTGAGAATAAACCCTCCTCTTCACAGCTGCCCATGTCCCTTAAAGTTGATGGTTTGGTTGTTACTGACAAGAAGCAGATGGCTGAGCTCTTTAATCACCACTTCATTAAGTCAGGATTCCTATTTGACTCCGCCATGCCTCCTTACCAGTCCAACATTTCCTCATCTCCCACCCTTTCTAATGCAACTAGCTCCAATGCTCCTCCCTCTTTTTTCCCCTGCCCCGCTACAAAATTTCTCCCTGCAGGCGGTCGCTGAGTCCGAGGTGCTAAAGGAGCTCCTGAAACTTGACCCCCAAAAAACATCTGGGTCAGATGGTTTAGACCCTTTCTTCTTTAAGGTTGCTGCCCCTATCATCGCCAAGCCTATCTCCGAACTTTTTTAACCTGTCTCTCCATTCTGGGGAGGTTCCCATTGCATATAAGGCTATTTTTATTGACTTGGCCAAAGCTTTTGATATGGAAGACCATTCCATTCTTGTGGGCCGGCTAAGGAGTATTGGTGTCTCTGAGGGGTGTCTCTGACAGGTGTCTGGTGTCTCTGACAGGCCACTGCCTGTCACCAAGGAAGTATCCCAAGACTCAATCCTAGGCCTCACGCTCTTCTCAATTTACATCAACAACACAGCTCAGGCAGTAGGAAGCTATCTCATCCATTTATATGCAGATGATACCGCCTTATACTCAGCTGGCCTCCCCGGATTTTGTGTTAAATGCTCTACAACAAGCTTTCTCTACCCTTAATCTTGTTCTGAACACCTCCAAAACAAAGGTCATGTGGTTTGGTAAAATGAATGCCTCTCTCCCCACAGGTGTGATTATTACCTCTGAGGGTTTAGAGCTTGAGGTAGTCACCTCATACAAGTACTTGGGAGTATGGCCAGACAGTACACTGTCCTTCTCTTAGCACATATCAAATCTGCAGGCTAAAGTTAAATCTAGACTTGGTTTCCTCTATTGTAATCGCTCCTCTTTCACCCCAGCTACCAAACTAACCCTGATTCAGATGACCATCCTACCCATGCTAAATTACAGAGACATCATTTATAGATCAGCAGGTAAGGGTGCGCTCGAGCGGCTAGATATTCCTTACCATTTGGCCATCAGATTTGCAACTAATGCTCCTTATAGGACTCCTCACTGCACTCTACAGTATACTCCTCTGTAAACTGGTCATCTCTGTATACTGTCGCAAGACCCACTGGTTGATGCTAATTTATAAAACCCTCTTAGGCCTCACTCCCCCCTATCTGAGATATCTACTGCAGCCCTCATCCTCCACGTACAACACCCGTTCTGCCAGTCACATCCTGTTAAAGGTCCCCAAAGCACACACATCCCTGAGTCGCTTGTCTTTTCAGTTCGCTGCAGCTAACGACTGGAATGAGCTGCAACAAACACATAAACTGGACAGTTTTATCTCAATCTCTTCATTCAAAGACTCGATCATGGACACTCTTACTGACAGTTGTGGCTTCTTTACGTGATGCATTGTTGTCCCTAACTTCTTGCCCTTTGTGCTGTTGTCTGTGTCTAATAATGTTTGTACCATGTTTTGTGCTGCTACCATGTTGTGTTGCTACCATGTTGTTGTTGTCATGTTGTGTTGCTACTATACTGTGTTGTCATGTGTTGCTGGCTTGATATGTTGTTGTCTTAGGTCTCTCTTTATGTAGTGTTGTCTCTCTTGTCATGATGTATGTTTTGTCCTATATTTATATTTTATTTTTAATCCCAGCCCCCTACCAAAAGGCCTTTTGGTAGGCTGTCATTGTAAATAAGAATTTGTTCTTAATTGACTTGCCTAGTTAAATAAATAAAAATATGGACTTGGTCTTTTACCACCCCTACCTTGTCACAAAACAAGTGATTGGCTCAAACGCATTAAGAAGGAAAGAAATTCCACAAATTAACTTTTACAAGGCACACCTGTTAATTGAAATGCATTGCAGGTGTCTACCTCGTGAAGCCGGTTGAGAGAATGCCAAGAGTGTGCAAAGCTGTCATCATTGCAGCAGGCGGCAGCGTAGCCTAGTGGTTAGAGAGTTGGACTAGTAACCGGAAGGTTGCAAGTTCAAACCCCCGAGCTGACAAGGTACAAATCTGTCGTTCTACCCGTGAACAGGCAGTCAACCCACTGTTCCTAGGCTGTCATTGAAAATAAGAATTTGTTCATAACTGACTTGCCTAAAGGTAAAATAAAAAACTTTGAAGAATATAAAATATATTTTTGGTTACTATGTGATTCCAAATGTTTATAAATCCTCTATGACAACAAAATCATAAACAACAGATTAGGACTGGCTAATAAGTCCATAGTTTTGGGGTTATGCTCAGGTAAAACAATTTGGCTAATCTATACCTCCATATTTCCAAGTCCTATTCTTGAAGATCAAGGTGTATAACATTTTATTGGAATGACTGGAATTCTGATAGACTTTGGTTTTTAATGTAAAGATATAATTTTGTCATATTATATGGAGTAGAAAGCGATAGGTTAGAAGAAGCCTACATAACCAACCCATAAAGTAACATTTTACATCCATATATGGCCAGTTATGTAAACTTTAATATTGATTTATCCTGCAACAGATGTCATTCAATTGGTAACATACATTTTTGTCTTCTTCTAATGCCTCTTAAGGGGAAAGTAATTTAAAAGTAGCTGAATGTACTCAGATTACGTTACCGAGTTTGTGTAATCCAAAAGTTATGTTACTGATTACAATTCTGGACAGGTAACTAGTAACTGTAACAGATTACATTTAGAAAGTAACCTACCCAACCCTGGTAATAGCTGATGTGTGTAGTGTTGGCTTACATAGACACTGGCTTTACTGAAAGCAAGTAGCATGTCGTTAGTAAAGATTGAAAAAAGTAAAGGGCCTAGCCCGGGGGAATTCCTGATTCTACCTGGATTATGTTGGAGAGGCTTCCATTAAAGAACACCCTCTGTGTTCTGTTAGACACGTAACTCTTCATCCACAATATAGCAGGGGATGTAAAGCCAAAACACATACATTTTCCCAGCAGTAGATCATGACCGATAATGTCAAAAGCTGCACTGAAGTCTAACAAAACAGCCCCTCATCAATTTCTCTCAGCCAATCATAAGTAATTTGTGTAAGTGCTGTGCATGTTGAATGTCCTTCCCTATAAGTGTGCTAAAAGTCTGTTGTCAATTTGTTTACTGTAAAATAGCATTGGTCAAACACAGTTTCACTAAGGGTTGGTAACAGGCTTATTGTCGGCTATTTGAACCAGTAAAGTGGGCTTTACTATTCTTAGGAAGCGGAATTACTTTTGCTTCCCTCCAGCCCTGAGGGCACACACTTTCTAGTAAGCTTAAATTGAAGATATGGCAAATAGGATGGTAATATCGTCCGCTATTATCCTCAGTAATTTTCTGTCCAAGTTGTCAGACCCAGGTGGCTTGTCATTGTCATTGACCCAGTTGGCTTGTCAATAATTTTAACAGAATAAAAAAAATCAGTAATCGGGATCCTAATCACAGCTGTCACCCTAGTGTTTGAGCTTCCAGTTTCTCCAAGTAGGCCCAGAGCTTTCCCACTCTCCTAGCCCAGAGAGTTTCCCTGTTAGGACAAAAGTTTTCAGCACGACAGTAGGCTCCCACCCTTCAGCCATTCTAGTTTCACTGTCTCCAGCTTTACTCAGCCCCTAGTCCACTGCTCCGCCAGGCTTTAGGTTCTCTGCCCCACTAGGTCTGCACTCTCTGCCTTTAGTCAGCTGCCTCCAGCCTCAGTCAGCAAGCAGTCAGCTACGCGCTAAACCTCCTGCCCTAGTTCTAGGCCCTCTATCTCTATCAGCCCCATGACCTGGGGGGCCCACTGTTTCCTGACCCAGGGGGCCTGCTGTTTCCTCTGGGTGGCTGCCCTCCTCCTGCACTAAAATACCCTCTGTCCCTTGCACCTGGGAAACTTCCTGACCTCCTCTCTGGGCCCAGCCTGCCCCTGCCTTAATGGGGTCCGCTCCTGCTCCACCGTGGTAGCCATTGCCTTGCAATTTAAAATACTTTGATTGCCTGAGTGGTGAGTCACCAACGTCAGCCGCAGGCAGTATCCTGCCAATGACAGTTGTGGCTAATTCATGACTCTGGCACCAGAGGGACATTTTTTTGTTGTTGTCAGGGACCATGTACAACATGCCATTGCACCATATTCCTGTATTGTGATGGCAGCATCATGTTATGGGTATGTTTGCCATTGGCAGGGACTGTGGAGTTTGTCAAGATCAAAATAAATATGAAAGTAGCAAAGCCCAGATAAAACGTTTGCAGGACAACTACACAAAGTTGAATGCCAAAGACACACCAGATGGCTTTCCAATAGGTGTTGTGTTCCTGAATGTTCCAGTCTCTGTCCTGACATAAATCGGTGTGCGAATCAAAGACACGATTTTAATATTGCTGTCCTTCAATGACCAACAAAATTTGCTGAGTTTGAGCAATTTTGACAAAAACAATTAATATAGTGGGGTCCGAAATTATTAACACCCTTGATAAAGATGAGCAATAATGACTCAAGAAAATAAATAATTCAAATACTGAGATATTGTATGATAACAAATTAGTGAAATTATATGATGTTATACTAATACAATTACTCAAGTAATATATTTTTTCTGCCGAAGAGGTAGGGGTTCAAATGATTGACATCCCTAAAGATTTTTTATAAATAACGTATTTGGTCCCATATTCGTTGCATGCAATGAATACAAACTTGTGACACTCTAAGCTTGTTGGATGCATTTGCAGTTAGTTTTGGTTGTGTTTCAGAGTTCAAAGATCATACCCCCATGCTAACCTCACGTTATTGGTAATTGTGAGAGTTTAGCATGTCTTGGGGATATGATCTTTGACCTCTTTCTTACTCATCATTATTCACGATTTTTCAGGATTATCTGTAACCATGGTAGCATCCACATTAATGTGTTTAGAAACATATTCTATTCTTATTTATAAAAAAAGTGACACAAATGACCTAACATTTATTTATATTGGGCACAAAATAAGATGAAAAACCATAACTGCAAATGCATCCAAGTTTGTAGAGTCACAAGCTTGTAGTCGTTGTGTGATAGGAATATGGGACCAAATACTGAACTATAACTACTTTATAAGACTCTTTAGGGGTGTCAATAATTTTGACCCCCTACCTTTGAGGAAAAAAATATAACTCGTTAAACAAAATCTCTTTCTCTGAGCAATTATATTCGTATTAAACAATTTCCCAATATTATGAGCATTCAATAAAGCTCAATATTTGAAATATTTTATGCAGTGATTATTGCTCATCTCTATGAAGGGTGTAAAAATGTTCAAACCCCACTGTATGTCACACTACTTTTGATTTATTTACAAGTAATTTGGAAAATGTTCTATAATTTGTAGGGTTGAGTACATTGGTAGGGAATAAAGCAATTGAATCCATTTTTGAGGTTAAGTTATAAGGCAGCAACATGTGAAGACTGTGCAAGGGGTGTGTGTAGACTAACTAGACTGTATATGTGTTATAAACATCTCTCTTCTATCACTGTCTTCAGTGCTCTAGTGCTGCTATCTGTATCCATACCACACTGTACACAAGGTCATATTGGGTTAATGTTTCTCTGTAAAACACAGGATCTGACCAGAAGGACATAAGGGTCTCAGAGGGTGACAAACTATTCAATGTGTCTTCCATGTGGAAATGACATCGACTTTCATGGCATCTAATGCAGTCTGTTGACCATAGGTAATGAAATGGAAGTCAGGTTTTCAAACACAAATATGAACAGCTTTATTCAACCTCTAGACCTGCATTGTCGTGGCATTGGTACTGTTGTATCACCTGCAAGAACTTGAAATGAGTTTGCTCTGATTGAAAATGCCACTCGTATTTCTTTGACTAGAATCCTTTTTACATGCACATGTATCTATTGCTACCTTAAATCCAGCAATTTCCTAATTGAATCAAAGAAATCTTTAAGTGCATTCAATGTATTAACTTCACATTTCTATTCGTAAGACACTATCGGTCTTGGCAATACATTTTTAGAGTCTTAATAATACATACACTTTTTTAGTTCACAACACAATGGCACATTAAAAACTTGACCGGTACCTGGCTTGTACTTTCTCCAACATCCAGCAAACCTTCTCAATGTTGTCTGAAGGTACATTAGAAACAATGAAATGAAGTCTAGGGATACTGTCCTTTCCAAAGTCTTGTCATTCATATCACACTTCTCTTTTCTTTCCCAAAACCATGCTGGGAGGCAGTGGGTGCACTTATGGGATGCAAAGGAAACACATTAAGTAGAACTCTGCTGATGCCAGAAGTTTCCCACACTTTATTTGAAGCAAAGACAGACAGGACTGGAGTCTGATGTTAACGGGTTCCTTCTTCCTTGCATGGTGGTGTTGATCACAGAGAAACAGGCTTAAGACAGTCGGTCCACAGTCCAGGTTCAGAAAGCAACTTGTGAGAGTCCTGGAACAAGCAGACGATAGTGTCATTGGCGATCTTATAAAGAACAGTGATGTAAATTAAAAACAACGTTCTGTATCCAAATGTAAAGACTTAAAAATAAACTTTGTGGCAGTACTCTAACCCATATGTACCTAGCTTGAGCTTGTCCTTGGTAGCCCAGCAGATACTGTAATGTTGGAGGAGCTGCTGCAGAAGTTCCTTCTCATCCAGAAATTCCAGACGCTCTATTCTGTATTAAAAAAAGATGGAGAAACTAAATAAAGAGTTGAAAAAAATAAAAAAATAACTTGAGCTAAACAATGTGAAACTGACAACGGAGAAATAACATGATGCCTAATGTATTGAAAATACTTTATACAACAGGTGGGTCTAATCCTGAATGCTGATTGGTTAAAAGCGCATTCCAGCCGGTGTCTATTCCACAAGTTACCGCCGGCTGAATCTTTGACGTTAAAATGCCTATTTACTCTGTTCTATCTGACTGCACAATCGACTGTCTCATCAGCCCAGCCAGGGAAGTTAGAAACTTGATCTCCACTATAAAAATGTACACATTATCTCACATTTCTTTTAGACTAACATTTAGTTTTCAACAGCGGAGATTTGTATAAACCTTGCTGTCGGTCTCTCCGAAATGTTCTAATTTAGATTCCCCACTGTCCCATTGTAATGAATGTGTAGGGGTCGGGACGAGAGAGGCAGGCAGTGTTTCTCAGACAGTCTAAAGCATTAATCAGCTGGCATCATTTTATGGATATATATATATATATAAAGAATATACAATCGAAAAAAGGTCAAATGAAACGAAGTGCAGCTAGTTTGTAGTCTTTCCTGCTTCAGTTTGAAGTTGTGTGAGCTGTGTCCTCTGAACAGTGTCCTGACAAGAGAGCACATTTTCTATGCCAGATAAAAGCACGCCTCATTAGCTCATTGTTATGGATGTATCCAAATAAATGTCACTAGAAAACAGCTTAAACAAATGCAGCTACTGTTGTTATTCTGTCGGCACTGTTGGACGTGACTAAGTTAACCAGCAAGGGATAAGAAAGTTGCCAGCAGGTATAGCAATGGAACATTTAGAACGAACGACGGGGTCGTGTCTGTAAATACAGAACGAAAAGACTGAACGACTGGGCCGCGTCTCTGGCAACCGAACCAATAGAACGAACGACCAGTCAGATTGGGTAGCAACCCTATATTTGTTTCGGGACTATATAAATAAAATAAAAATGTATTGGTCACATACACATGTTTAGCAGATGTTATTGCGGTTGTAGCTAAATGCTTGTTTCTAGCTCCAACACTGCAGTAATATCTAACAATTTCACAATACACACAAATCTAAAGGAATGGAATTAAGAATATATAAATATTTGGACGAGTAATGTGGGAGCGGCAGACTAAAATACAGTAGAATAGAATACAGTATATACACACACGAGATGAGTAATGCAAAATATGTAAACATTATAAAAGTGATTCTTGTGGAAGGATGAAATTGTATGAATCAATTGATCAAAATAACGTTTTGATTGAAAATATCATTATTTGAATATGTTGTATAAAAGGAATAATGCCCTTGAAGCCAGTGTTAGGAGGATATACCGGCACGGTTTGCAGGCCCTCGACTAACAACACCCGTGCCAATATATCCTCCAAGCACTGGCTTCTCTAGCATTAACACTTAAGTGTCTTACCTTGCCACGTCGTCCTGAGGTATAACACTGTACACAGTCATCATGTCCAGAGCATCTGCATTCTCCCAGCCCGTCTTTAGGAAGCGCTCTTTCTACAAATGCAAGCATGTTTCACTTCAGGACATGTCTTGCACAAAATCAACACTTGGGATTTGTTGTTTCATTATCATGATTGAGTACATATATATGTTTGGGGTGACGTTTGATCAAGTTTCAATACAGAATATTTACAAGCAAAGGATTTAAGTCATAATGACTGTGAAACTTTCAAAAGGACCAAGTGACCTCATAAGTCTTCGGCCCTGAGACCTTAAGTTTGGTTCCACAGACAGAGATCTGGAGACTGACACAGCTGCTGTACATACAGAATTGTAGTCTTCTAATCACACCCACTCAGCATGTATACACCGTGTTTGTGTCACAAAGTGAACCTTATCTAACTGTGCTGCATAATCACTGCTGCCTTCAGATTTATTTAGCTAATTCTGTAACGTCACTTCTGATCTAATACAAAGGTGTTTTAAAGTGTTGTTGTAAAGTTGCTGTACGGTTGAGGGTGCTGTACCTGCGTTTCCAGTGACTGACACACCTCCACTCCAGCCAGATTACACTGACGACGCTGAAGATTCTCAATCATCACCTGGCCAAAACGATCCAGCATGTTCACCTAGAGAGAGAAACAATTAGCATAGACGCTCAGCAATATAGATGGACTCAGCAGAGGCATTCTATCTCGCCATAGTTCAGAGTCTGATCTTGTTCATCCTTTACCTGCTCATAGTTGACAAACATGGCTGTGTGGAAAGTGACTGAGGCCCAGTTCACCAGCTTGGATGACTGATCTGGAGTCATGTAGACCAGCACACACTCTGACAGGAACAACGTAGGCAACCTAGGAGAACAAAACATCCCCAAGTTAGAAAAAGCCAGAGGATTCCTAGTCAGTTCTGCATGTAAAAAAAGGTATACATTTTATGTCTGGGATGCATCCTACATGTAACAAAGGTGAAATAGACAACATTTATTTGCATCTGCTTAATTTCTCCCTTGAATGTCAGAATCTGTGACATAAAACACCACATCCGCAGAGCCTTTGGCACAAGTGGCAGACATTTTAGAAGACACTTGAATCCACAAAAAAAAAAAACATATTCTAACGTCATTGAGGCTTGGCTGGTAGACCAGACCTCACAGGAAGAAGTTAATATATGCACTAAAACAATAAGCTCTCAGAAAAGCAGAACCCTTGGTTGACACTGGGCCAGTGTCTATGGCGGCTTTTCCAAGTCTCATAGGCTGAGATCAAAGGAGATGGGTCTCTTTGAAAGCACAGGTGGAA
The DNA here is from genome assembly GCF_034236695.1 of Oncorhynchus nerka. Classification (NCBI taxonomy): domain Eukaryota; kingdom Metazoa; phylum Chordata; class Actinopteri; order Salmoniformes; family Salmonidae; genus Oncorhynchus; species Oncorhynchus nerka. Next base: position 20,739,118 of record NC_088411.1, read on the forward strand.
AGGATTGAAAATCAAAGAGCACCCAAGTGTATGATCGTTGTCATCAGGAACTGACTGCCAAACACTCAGCCACGTCTGGCCAAGACCATAAATACGAGTTAGGTACAGGGAAAGAACACTGTCAGCCCAAGACATCAATAGTCTGCCAAACATCCTACTGTAGCGCTACAGCAAAACTGGTGATCCACTGATAGGGTTGGATACTGCTACCTCAAAAATGGCTATACTCTTGCAAAGCTGTCCAATAAAATTAAATAAAAATAGTGCAACGGTGAATTCTAGGCCAAGCATATTCAATATAATGTTATTTTCACTGACTCTGGGTTGAGGTGGAACTTCTTCAGTTTGTCATCTAGGCCTGGGATGTCCCTGAGGTCAGCACCGATGATGCAGTACCTGTCTGAGTCTAGGCTGTGGCCATCTGAAACAGACAGACAATACAAATCACTAGGTGAAATGTTACCATAAGAGACAACTACATACAAGTATTATGTTGATTTGTATCAGCCAATGTCTTTTACTTCATTACCTAGTAATAGTGAGTCTGTGGAGTGGGTCTCAATGAGAGGTTTTGACAGTGGTGGTTTTGTCCTGAAGAGAAGGTTCACAACATTATAACTACACACTAAATTGTGTTTCTTTTTAACAGATTAGCACACTACAAGTGTAGCTGGACAGACTATTTCCAAAAGTGTTTATAGACAGGCTCTGCTTCCCTCTACAGGTCAATTTCTGACATTACAGAGACCACAGTGACACAAAACAAATTAAACCCAAAACTGATGTATATGAATTATTCTAAAGAGAAAAAGTAGAACGTCTTACTTTATGTTGTGTATTTTCCTGGCAGCAATCATTGGAAAGTCAACTTCAAAGTATTTTCTAGGCATGAGGTTTTCATCCTAAAAACAAATGACAAATGAAAGACAATGCAAGTAAAAACCAAGACCAAGCATGAATTGTACTCTAAGATTAATGCATTTCTTTAATGGGATTATTAGACTGTACCTTTAGCCTCCAGAAAGTGGTGTCCAGCCCTGCCCCCAGGTTCACTATCTGACAGTCACACTTTGTTTTCCTGAGGAAGGCATCCAGGAGGTGGTTCATTCCCTGCACACGGGCATAGTAACCTAACAGAGGACAACAAAGATTTAGTAATACAGTATTAAGCAAGCCTTCTTCACGCCCCAAAAAAATGTATGAATGCGTTTGTCTCTGGCCAACATTGACTTGCCTCGGTTAATTTCTGGAGCTTTTCGTTCCCCTACCGACCTCACAAAATACTGGACATAGGGGTCCGTCCAGTAGCCTTTACTGGTTGCATATCTGAAAATCAAACTAATGGTAAGTATTGCAAGTCCAAATGCAGTATAAAAAAATACTACACTCCCATTTATGAAATAAGTCTCATTGAATATGGTTGTGTCATTTACTGGGTAATATCTGAATAAATACTAATGGCAAGCTGATTATTTATTCCACCACTATGTGGTTCAATAGATACACTTTTCATGTTGCTGGTAAGCAGGTGGCTACAACTGGGGGAGGCAATTGACGTGTTGCAAACGCACAGCAACCATGTTGCAATTCTGATCACCTAGCTAAGCAGCAGCTTGTACATGTTATGAATCTAGCTAGCTAGCTACCTTTTGCATGTCGTTGCATCGTCACAAGTCGACCTCACTGCTTCGTCGGCAGTGTCTAAATCTGTGAAGGGTTGTCGGGCAGCCATCTAACAGTTTCACACCTCATACAAAAGTCCCTGTTGTTGATATTTAAAAAGAAAACGGTATTCTCTGCAACACCAAATGCATCAGCTGTTCCAATGTGGCTAACGTTAGCTAGTTGCTAACACTGTATAACTTTGACCGTAGCTTTGAAGCCAGACAAAACAACTTGACCAGCCGGTTGGTGAAACTCTATAGTAGATGGACGAATTGATATAAGAAGCAGTTAAATAATTTAACTACCGTCACATAACATAGGCAAGAAATTCTGTTAAATTGGCATTATTTAGCTACCACTGCTCAGCTGAAGGAGCTTGCCAATCTTCAACATCCGGTGCCTACAATGTATGTTCTTCTTCGATGAGGTTTAAGAGCGGTTGGCATCCTATAAATGTTGCATTACCGCCACCTACTAGACTGGAGTACAACTCCCTTATATCATGCTTGAAAATAAATAAATAAACAAATACCCTACCATCTAACACTACACACACACAAATAATAAAAAATAACACCACCCTAATCCACTATTTAAATATATTTAGTCCTACTTCAGGCCAACAACCTGAAATGATGTGACACCACCACTTAACACCCCCCAAAGCTTTCCCTTGCCCTCCATTTGGCAAATCTGACCATAATACTATACTCCTGATTCCTGATTCAAGCTAAAATTAAAGCAGGAAGCACAAGTGACTCGGTCTACAAAAAAGTGGTCAGATGAAGCAGATGCTAAGCTACAGGACTGTTTGGCTAGCACAGACATGAATATGTTCCTGGACTCCTCCGATGGCACTGAGGAGTACACCACATCAGTAACTGGCTTCATCAATAAGTGCATCGGTGACGTCGTCCCCACAGTGACTGTACGTACATACCCTAACCAGAAGCCATGGATTACATGCAGCACTCGCAAGGAGCTAAAGGGTAGAGCTGCCGCTTTCAAGGAGCGGGAAATATGCTCACTTGTGCCCAGTAACACTAAGGTAACCTGCCTAAACGACTACAACCCGTAGCACTCACGTCTGCAGCCATGAAATGCTTGGAAAGGCTGGTCATGACTCACACCAACACCATTTTCCCAGAAACCCTACACCCACTCCAAAATTGCATACCACCCCAACAGATGATGCAATTTCTATTGCACTCCACACTGCCCTTTCACACCAAGATAAAAAGGAACACCTATGTCAGCATGCTATTCATTGACTACAGCTCAGAGTTCAACACCAATCTCATCGCTAAGCTAAGGACCCTGGGACTAAACACCTCCCTCTGCAACTGAATCCTGAACTTCCTAACGGGCCGCCCCAAGGTGGTAAGGGCAGGTAGCAACACATCCGCCACGCTGATCCTCAACACAGGATCCTGATCCTCAGGGGTGCGTGCTCAGTCCCCTCCTGTACTCCCTGTTCACTCATGACTGCACGGCCAGGCATGACTCCAACACCATCACTAAGTTTGCCGATGACACAACAGTGCTAGGCCTGGTCACCGACAACAATGAGAGAGCCTATAGGGAAGTGGTCAGAGACCTGACCGTGTGGTGCAAGGACAACAACCTCTCCCTCAACGTGATCAAGACAGAGGAGATGATTGTGGACTACAGGAAAAGGAGAACCGAGCACATCCCCATTCTCATCGACGGGGCTGCAGTGGAGCAGGTTGAGAGCTTCAAGTTCCTTCGCGTCCACATCACCAACAAACTAACATGGTCCAAGCACACCAAGACAGTCGTGAAGAGGGCATGACAAAACCTATTCCCCTCAGGAGACTGAAAAGATTTGGCATGGGTCCTCAGATCCTCAAAAGGTTTTACAGCTGCACCATCGAGAGCATCCTGACGGGTTGCATCACTGACTGGTATGGCAACTGCTCGGCCTCCGACCGCAAGGCACCACAGAGGGTAGTGCGTACGGCCCAGTACATCACTGGGGCCAAGCTTATTGCCATCCAGGACCTCTATACCAGGCAGTGTCAGAAGAAGGCCCTAAAAATTGTCAAAGACTCCAGCCACCCTAGTCATAGAATGTTCTCTCTGCTACCGCACGGCAAGTGGTATTGGAGCACCAAGTCAAGGTTCAAGAGGCTTCTAAACAGCTTCTACCCCCAAGCCATAAGACTCCTGAACATCTAATCAAATGGCTACCCAGACTGTTTGTACCCCCCCTTTCTATGCTGATGCTGCTCTCGGTTATTATCTATGCATAGTCACTTTAATAACTCTACCTACATGTACATACTACCTCAATTACCTCGACACTGGTGCTCCTGCACATTGACTCTGTACTGGTACCCCCAGTATATAGCCCTACTATTGTTATTTACTGCTGCTCTTTAATTATTTGTTATTCTTATCCTCTTATTTATTTTGGAGGGTATTTTCTTAAAACTGCATTGTTGGTTAAGGGCTTGTAAGTAAGCATTTCACTGTAAGGTCTACCTTTTGTATTAGGCGCATGTGACAAACACAAATGTATTTGATTTGATTTAATTGAACTCTTCTGATGTCAAGTCTCGCACACCCAAATACCTCCCTGCAGCTGCCACCACAACCTTAATATTCTGCGACTTACGTTCCATCCCTGCAGTACAGTTGATAACCATTGCTATCAATGCTAAAAATCCAATCTTACTGAAACATATATCACTTGTTGGCCTATCTCTCTGTACTGGTACAGATCTACTACTCACAACACTCCTCTCAGGATCCCTCTCTCTGTACTGGTACAGATCTACTACTCACAACACTCCTCTCAGGATCCCTCCCTCTGTACTGGTACATATCTACTACTCACAACACTCCTCTCAGGATCCCTCTCTCTGTACTGATACAGATCTACTACTCACAACACTCCTCTCAGGATCCCTCTCTCTGTACTGGTACAGATCTACTACTCACAACACTCCTCTCAGGATCCCTCTCTCTGTACTGGTACAGATCTACTACTCACAACACTCCTCTCAGGATCCCTCCCTCTGTACTGGTACAGATCTACTACTCACAACACTCCTCTCAGGATCCCTCTCTCTGTACTGGTACAGATCTACTACTCACAACACTCCTCTCAGGATCCCTCTCTCTGTACTGGTACAGATCTACTACTCACACCCCTCCTCTCAGGATCCCTCTCTCTGTACTGGTACAGATCTACTACTCACACCACTCCTCTCAGGATCCCTCCCTCTGTACTGGTACAGATCTACTAATCACAACACTCCTCTCAGGATCCCTCTCTATGTATTGGTACAGATCTACTACTCACAACACTCCTCTCAGGATCCCTCTCTCTGTACTGGTACAGATCTACTACTCACACCACTCCTCTCAGGATCACTCTCTCTGTACTGGTACAGATCTACTACTCACACCACTCCTCTCAGGATCACTCTCTCTGTACTGGTACAGATCTACTACTCACAACACTCCTCTCAGGATCCCTCTCTCTGTACTGGTACAGATCTACTACTCACACCCCTCCTCTCAGGATCCCTCTCTCTATACTGGTACAGATCTACTACTCACAACACTCCTCTCAGGATCCCTCTCTCTGTACTGGTACAGATCTACTACTCACACCCCTCCTCTCAGGATCCCTCTCTCTGTAGTGATACAGATCTACTACCCACAACACTCCTCTCAGGATCCCTCTCTCTGTACTGGTACAGATCTACTACTCACACCCCTCCTCTCAGGATCCCTCTCTCTGTACTGATACAGATCTACTACTCACAACACTCCTCTCAGGATCCCTCTCTCTGTACTGGTACAGATCTACTACTCACACCCCTCCTCTCAGGATCCCTCTCTCTGTACTGGTACAGATCTACTACTCACACCACTCCTCTCAGGATCCCTCCCTCTGTACTGGTACATATCTACTACTCACAACACTCCTCTCAGGATCCCTCTCTCTGTACTGGTACAGATCTACTACTCACACCCCTCCTCTCAGGATCCCTCTCTCTGTACTGGTACAGATCTACTACTCACAACACTCCTCTCAGGATCCCTCTCTCTGTACTGGTACAGATCTACTACTCACAACACTCCTCTCAGGATCCCTCTCTCTGTACTGGTACAGATCTACTACTCACACCCCTCCTCTCAGGATCCCTCTCTCTATACTGGTACAGATCTACTACTCACAACACTCCTCTCAGGATCCCTCTCTCTGTACTGGTACAGATCTACTACTCACACCCCTCCTCTCAGGATCCCTCTCTCTGTACTGATACAGATCTACTACTCACAACACTCCTCTCAGGATCCCTCTCTCTCTGTACTGGTACAGATCTACTACTCACACCACTCCTCTCAGGATCCCTCTCTCTGTACTGATACAGATCTACTACTCACAACACTCCTCTCAGGATCCCTCTCTCTGTACTGGTACAGATCTACTACTCACAATACTCCTCTCAGGATCCCTCTCTCTGTACTGGTACAGATCTACTACTCACACCACTCCTCTCAGGATCCCTCTCTCTGTACTGATACAGATATACTACTCACACCACTCCTCTCAGGATCCCTCCCCCTTAACCCATCTTCCTCTACTTTCTTCACTGCCTCAGCATATGACAACTTCTGCACTCCTCTAACCCTGGAAACCTTAACCTGCCTCTTTAACATGGGACATTTCTGATCTCCAGCCCCATGGGCACCCCTACAATTAACACATACCAATACTTTCCCCAATGCTACACATTCCTTTGTCTCATGCCCTTCTGTACACTTCTCACACCTAGGGACCTCCCTCCTACACACTGCTGCCACATGCCCATAAGCTTGGCACCGCTAACAACGTAATGTATTCGGCACAAAAGCTCGTACAGGATAACTTATCTATCCTATCATCACTTTGTTGGGCAAAGACTCAACATCAAAACTCAAAAGAACAGACAATGACTCTTCTGTTTCACCACTCACGCCACCATGTCTGCGTCGCACCAAACGGCGAGCATCTTCCCCTTCAGTTGGTCAACTTTTACATTTACTGCTACCCCAGTAATCACTCCTTTCAATGGCACCCTTTTCTTGAGAGCAAAACAATTCACATTTCTTGCCCTTATTCGTTTAACGCGGAGCGCCTTCTCCCTCTGACCAGGAGAAACACAAGACCACTTCTGGTTACCCTCACCGATTCCACAGCACCCACCCTGAAACCACAAATAGATCAGCCAAAAGGCAAGGGACCACTTTTTCCAAAAACTTCACTCCTACTGCCAGACTCATCTTTATCCTGACCCTCGGTGCAAGCCTCAGGCTCCGAGAACTTCACCACACCACCTCCAATACTTCACCCTCATTCACTTCCATTTCTCATCCTGTCTTAAGCTCACTCTGCTTACACTTTCTACCATTCTTCTTTAACAAACCATCTACCTTTTTTCAGACATTTTTAACCAACTCAAGCTCACCCTCTTCCTCCCTCCCTCTCAGACCTCCTCTGCCTCTCTTTTTCCCTCCATTCCTTCTCCGTATTCCAAGTAAACATCTCCTTATGATAATACTGCACTTCTCCTGACATGCATCTTGTTTTTGCCTTCTGAAGGGATGCCATTTAACCAGTTGTCACAATCTCCGTACAATCAGCACAAACCCCTCGGGATGTAGCGCTCAACAGTACATCCCACTTGTAAAGCAGCCGCCTCGTCTTGATGTTCTTCTCTATCAAAAGCTACCGCAAAGCATTTTCCATTTCAAACAAGCGCGCTCTTCCAACCACCATCCACAGTCTTGCTTCTTTGGAACTTGGGCTACGGTGTATGTGTCCCACAATGCAACGCTGTATTCATTTTCTAACGTTTTCATTGCCCTACTCTCTAGCCGCCACAACCAATAAATGAAATGCATTATAATGACATCAGATAACCTCTCAACAGATCTGGGATTGTCATTTTAGATGCATCAAATTTCATTGGGATTGTTATGATGTTACACGTATATTTTATCTCTATGGTATTAAGTATGGGTCAGTTATAGAAATAACATTTGACAGGGGTTTTGATCATGTTGACTTCAATTAAAGACATCTAGTTTTGTGCATGTAATAATGACATTTAGTTTAATGCCAGACTTGGTGAGCTCGGCCTCGAGGGCAAGTGTAAATCTGGTTGACACCTAACTCATGATTTGCGTCAGCCAGGCTATGCAAGTGGTGCCAATCCAAATGGAATTGGATCAATAAAGAATGGCAGCCATACTAATAAATGATCCATACTCCCAGTGGCCATGGCAACTTTAGCAGTAAAACCTGTCTCTCTCCTCTGTTTTTCTTATCTTCTTTTCTCTCCTTCAAGATTATTTTAATGAATGGAATTGTTTTACATTTTTCCTGAGGAATCAGATGACACCACATGTTCATTAGGGCTGAATATTTTCCTGATTAGGGCTGAACTTTTCTCCCGGGGAACCCAATATTTCCCGCCCAAACCGGAAGTGCCATTCAAAAGCATTATAAAGTATTTAAATATGTCTGGATTTGATTAAAGCTTTGATCAGCATGAAAATTCAAACCGGATACTACCTGAGCCTGATGAGCCATATATTAAATACATTTTACGAGCCCTACATAAACAACATTTAATGTTAATGACCCCAAGCCCAAAAAAGGCCAAATGATTGTGCTGTTATCCAATACATAGCCTATATGATATAGGCTACTGCGCATTACACACGACAGAAAAACATGAACGCCCATAGATGTAACTAGCTATATGCTCTCTTGGGCAAATAAATGAATCAGTAGGCTAATCTTTTTGAGTGTGAACTGTATTACTGTACTGTATTATACAGTATTGTATGGACTGGAATTACGCACATAGTTCAAACCATGATAAAGCAGAAGAGAACATGCGATTCTGCTGCAACACATGCGGCCTACAAAGTTACAAGTATAGGCTAGCGAATTTTATTTCATTTTTGAAATATAATACGGCCTATTCGTATAATTAGTAGGCTGATGCATATATATTTCCCCTAATGTTATTAGCCTACCTCTTCTTTCTCTCTATTGTTGCTTCAGCCCTTCCCCGCTTTAAACAGTTCAATTAAATACGTTCCCTTGTCCATATCTTCATCATTCTAATGACACACTTGAATAATACAGGACTAGAATTAGATGCAGAATGCTTTGACTTCTCTTCACAAAGATTGATTGAATGGTTATGGGTCGGAATAAATAACTGCTATAACCTATCCCCCATCTCGCGTTCACTCTTTCTTCAAACTACCGGTGAGTTCCATTGGCTGCTGTATTTACAAAGACAACCGTTGGAACCAAACAATTTAAAATGTGGACTCATCAAACCAAAGGACAGATTTCCACCGGTCTAATGTCAATTGCTTGTGTTTCTTGGCCCAAGCAAGTCTCTTCTTCTTATTGGTGTCCTTTAGTCGTGATTTCTTCGCAGCAATTCGACCATGAAGGCCTGATTCACGCAGTCTCCTCTGAACAGTTGATGTTGAGATGTGTCTGTTACTTGAACTCTGTGAAGCATTTATTTGGGCTGCAATTTCTGAGGCTGGTAACTCTAATGAACGTTCTTTCCTGTGACGGTCCTCATGAAAGCCAGTTCATCATAGTGCTTGATAGTTTTTGCGACTGCACTTGAAGCAACTTTTTAAATTCTTGACATTTTCCGCATTGACTGAACTTCATGTCTTAAAGTCATTATGGACTGTCATTTTTATTTGCTTATTTGAGTTATTCTTGCCATAATATGGACTTGGTCTGTCTTCTGTATACCAGCCCTACCTTGTCACAACACAACGTTAGGCTCAAACACATTACGAAGGAAATATATTCCACAAATGAACAATTAACAAGGCACACCTGTTAATTGAAATGCATTCCAGGTGACTACCTCGTGAAGCTGGTTGAGAGAATGCCAAGCGTGTTCAAAGCTGTCAAAGGGTGGCTTCTTACAAAATATATTTAGATTTGTTTAACACTTTTTTGGGTTACTACATGATTCCATGTGTGTTATTTCATAGTTTTGATGTCTTCAATATTATTCTACAATGTAGAAAATAGTAAAACAATAAAGAAAAACCTTTGAATGAGTAGTTGTGTCCAAACTTTTGACTGGTACTGTATGTCGTTGAATAACAGTTTGATATTTCAACTCAACTGACTGTTTTAATAGGTATGGGTAAATGTTACTGTATAATTCTGTAGGCATGTTCAATGTCTTCATGATCACAATTCTAGTGAGGTTGTGAGGTCAGTGCAAATTATTGCAGTACTGTATTGTATCACGGGAGCGAGCAAGATTACTTTCGTAAAACTAGCCCAAATTACACAGTCTGCACATTTAGCAGTGCTGAGGATGGTGTTAGACGGATGGATGCTTTTGCTACGTATACTTCCTGCCACCCATTCAACGCCCTCAGCTTGTGCTGGCAAAGAGGGGAGAGGTGTGCTGCAAGCTGGTTGGGAAAAGCGGTCGACGTTGAGTAGCCGGCCAGATATTCAGCAATGTAAAGGCTGCAACCAGTCAGTGGAACACTGGATAGCTTTTTGATCATATACATTGCTTTAACCATGTCGTCAGCTTGCGAGGGAATAGCTTTTTTCTGAAACAACTACTTGAAGGCTAGACTAAACTAGCTAAAAAGTGACTAGCCACAGTAAGTTAGCTATTTTAATTGGTTCATAGCTTAGCTAGCTGCAAGCTAATCTTCGACAAAAAGCTAGCTGGCTATTGTGAACTTCATGACCAACCTCGTCTGATGAAGCACATCGCAGGAGTTACTTTTCCAGCTCTAAAACGTCGCAAGACTCCACTGGAGAAGGACGCAAAATGAAGAAACAGTTCAATCGGATGAAACAACTCGCCAACCAAACAGTTGGCAGGCAAGTAATGTTGGCTGTTGTTAAATTTAGCTAGCTAACGTTAGCTAGTTTTGTCTTTATTGCGGCGTTGGGGGTAGGGATGTTGCCCTGATTTTCTATGGCGTTCGTATGCCGTATTGTCAGTTCAGTTGTCTAGAAAATACATGTTTTCTATCAATAACTGGTCATGTCAAGGCTAGAGCTAACGTGAATGTTGTCCCATTTAATTTGGAGCTTTGTTAATCGAGGAAAAGTGGTGAGGTTTCCTAAACCGTTCACATCTGTTGCTTGCTATGAACGGTTTGTGCCATGGCTGGAAGTCTAAACATGTGATGCTAAATTCACCATGAAACATCTCTTCGCCAGCATGCATATCGCACATTTACATCGGTAACGGCCAGATTTGCACATCGTCTACTGCTGAGCTTAAAGACATTTGACAGCTGTTATCCAAGGACTGTGACGACGACCTACTTCACGTGGCCGAGCCACAAATGGCTTACGCTGGAAATGATACAAAAAGTGCATGCCCTGCAACAGTTTTTGTCCCCAATTTAACTGACATTAACCTGGCTGGTTTTTCATCCAACAATTTCATGCGAATACATTAACGTTACCTGACGCATGAAAACAATCACGTCCGGGCTGATGGAAAGGTGAAGTGCCGGAACAATTGTATTAATGCAATTTGTTCATTCGACATGGTGGGATATTTTTGTGTCGGTAAAATGTATCATGCGAGAAATGGCAGTGGAAACTCCTTCATGCCAAATATTGATAATCATCATATCGAAGTAGATTTGGGAGTCACGCTATGATATGTTGTGTGGTCCTCCCACTATGACTCCGGAAAGCATGCAGGTTATTAGACTACAGATGAAGTAAAACTTCACAGGGTGGTGAATGTGCAAGGTGATGAGCTTGATGCTCATTTCCAATAAATATCGAGGGTCTTATTCTGGTGACATGAGGATTAATGCTTGGTCTCCGTTTGGCAAATACAAGTAATATCGCTGTTATCCATAATAATCTCATACTGTAGGTTGGTAGTCTACCCGCACTGTATCTGCTAGCTGTTGGCTAGAGCTCATGTACCAAGACCAGAGTGGGCACATTTGCTACTGGATATAACATAACGCAAGTTTTTGTGTCAAACGTCAGCAGAGTTGAAAATGCGATGGAAACCAATTTAACGCACAGGCGTTTATCCACAAAAATGTAGTTCGATGGAAACATCTCTGGTGGGAAAATGCTCATTGTTTTATGAAGATTTTAGAATATTCACATGAAAATCTGTCTGAAATTGGATGGATTCCTACCTAGTGAAGATATTCAAGCAATGTTTTGGGATGCCAGTCCATCAGTGAGTCACCAGTCCTCCAGCTCTGTTGGCTGGCCATGTCACTTCAATGCCATGTCAGCCTAATCTGCTGAGGTAGCCAGGATGAGTGATCAAGTTCATATTAACTGATGCTAACCAAGAGATAACATCCTTGTTTACCCTTGTGTGGCTCAAAAGAGCACAGGTGTGCTTGCGGTAGAAGGCCCCCGGAACAGTTTCACCTCTAGTACTTATGGGGAGGGGGGGGGGACACTAAACGATCAAATAATGGAGCCACGCCATGCTCTTCCATTCCACTTTCACTCAGACTTAAACTGAAACTGCCGATTCAAACAGTCGAGTTGCATTTGGCATGCAAAACTACACACAGTCAGCAAGATTTAATGCATTAAACAAGCTAGTGTCTAATGCCTGAGATAAGTATGGCACGATAGTGCCTCAATGTCTCTTCTCACTCTCAACCATAGTCTAGGGCCCCAGGCCTAATCACCAGTAATGGATCTACCCTTGAGAGAGCAGCCCTTTTGAATAAGTGTAATCTTTGGGAATATCTTGGCAACGGATCACTAATTCCGTAGGCTTTTATCCATGGAGAGAGATATAGAACCTCCCTGTAACAGTATCCTTGAAAAGGAGGACTGCCCTGCCTTGCAGACAGTAGCTAGTAGAATACACAGCCAGTGTTGTTGTCTGGCCAGGTCCAGGTTTACCAAAATAATCTTGAGGCTAAGTTAATCTTTAGAACCTTCGTAGGAGCATCGTTTAATATCTGAGTGGTTTCCCAAAACCATCGTTATTAATGTTGAACTTGAAAACGGCTCGTAATCTAACGCCTGCCTCCGACCACTTCTAGAACAGCAAAGTGTGTCGTAAGATGTTTTGTTTTGCTCTCCCGCGTCACTTTATACACAAGATCTCCGCTAAACGTAGAATCACATGAGTTATTTGTCTCTCTCTGACCACTGATAACTTCAGAACAAAGTTGACCACAAATACAATGTTGCCAATGTCTTTGCAATGGTATAAACAAGCATTGTTTAAAAAATATGCATGAAATTAAAACAGTAGGCTATAGGCCTATATTAATCATATTGAAATACATTTTAATGCTCAATTGCGTTTTATTTAGCTACTTGTAGACCACTATCTAATTTGTCTCTGTATTTCATGTGTAGCCTTTCATGTGCACAATGATGTGCCAAATCTGTGATTCTGTGAATTTTTATTGGAATAAGCCGCCTCAATATTTGCAGCTATAGGTGGTAATATAATTATAATGTTAAGTAAAGATTTGAATCGCGAAAGCTGATCCGAGAGCAGCACTCCCTTTCTTTCGATCCTATCAGTACCGACATATTCTCTAACGACGCACTTAGCTACCTTTCTCTCTGCATGGTGTTTTGGGAAACGCATGTTCGGCCGTTGTAGGAAAGATGCATCCTTAAAACACCTACATTTCATCTCTATTGGGAAACCGGGCCCTGGCCTGTTATCATTACGTGGGGCTGAATAGTGAGGGGTACTGCGTGGGAGTATGAATATAACTTTTAGCTATGGGCTTGGGGAGAGCCCAGCACAGGATGGTACGGAAGATCTCCTTGGCTTCTCTGAGTGAACACATGACCAGAGATGATACACATTGCACAACACGCAACGGTTGTGGCTCTAATAGTTTTAACTAGCTTCATGTTCCTACTGCCATGATCTCTGATCTGGCAGAACATAATGATAGGTGAAAGAACAAGTTGGAAACCTATCCAGTCCTTTCAGTGCTGATGGAGAAAAGGTGACTTGGAAAGGAAGCAATTGCAGAGTTTTGAGACACAGCCAAGATAACATCTCAGACTGGGGAATCTTGCTCTGCTCTGGTCTAAGGATCAAAAGTCACCTAGAATGCCACATGTGGATTGTGGAATGGAACATAGCGTTGAATTGGAATGTCCATCCGTTCTACAAACTCTAATTCTATGGGGAGAAACAATGTTCAGGGCCTAGCTCTAATTCTAGAAAAGATCTGCAAGGCTAAGCTACTCTGTACTTCTTTCCAATTGGCATCTTTTGAATGACAGTGTAGTTAGCATAGAGAGACATCCAAGTTGCCATACCCAGATAATCCTGGTGTGTTTGAGTGTAACCGTATCCTGAGTGCTCAGAGTATCCCCTTAATGTACCTTCAGCGCTGTGCCACTGGCTCAGGGTGAACAGACAGGACTGCTGGAATACTAATCATTTCCTCACTGTATTTAACTAACATTAAATCAGGAGTGTGTGTGATCCGGAAAGCAGACCTGTGGGAGTGTGTGAGTACAAGTATACATGTGAGCGCATGTGCGAGCTACGAGCGTGCATGTGAGCATGAATGTGTGTGTGCTTGTTGTGTGTGATAGAGAAGGGCCTTTAGCCTGTCCCTGGGTTCCTGTGATTGTGCCGGAGCAGAACACTGCGTTCAGCAGTCAGCCACTCAGAGGAAATCTCTCCTTATTATTCTCCAAACAGGAAATGGTCTGCCAGAGAAGTGCTGTTTCTAAGAAGAGAAAATGGGTGAAAAACACTGGTGTGACGAACGCTATAGAAGTACCTGTGTAGAAGAGGATGTGAATCCTTGCCTACTCTTGTTTCTTGATTTTAACTCCCAAGTTCTGATGGACCTCAGACAGAACCTGGTGAGGTAACTCTGCTGAATCTAGTGTGATTAGATCTGGTGATAAGACCGAGCCTGTTCCAGCAGAGTGGTAGAATGATTAAGGAAAGAATCTAGCCACAGTTTGTCACAGGCAGACAGGTTGCACATCTCAGCACAGTAAGTTGTTTAAAACCACAAGACATTCTTCAGTTCCATAGTTCTCAAAGGGTTGGGTGTCTAGGTGGTAGGTCCATGCAACACTGAAATTGACTGGTCAGAAGTGTGCTCAGTGGCACAACATCTCCTTGTAAAACTGGACACAGTAAGGGTGCTGAAGATACTGCAGCACTCCCTGCAAAATCAGAATAATACAAATAAATAATAAAACCTTTACAAATAAAATCTTCACAAGAGTAGTGCTCTGGGCCTGTTCTAGTCCTGTATTAGCACCCCCCCACACTTTCCCGTGGCTATGAAACCAGACAGCAACAGTATGCTATTTCACACCTGTAAGTATTCAGTTGTGCACAAGTCCTATCATTTCATCTGTCCAATATCCATTATGTTGTGAGCCCTGAGCTGCCAACTGTTGCTAATATGACAAACTCAACCTCTTCTCCAAACTGATTGTGGTGAAAAGGCCAGCAACAGCCCCTCTATTGTAGAAACCGGATAGAGTATTCATTTACCATCTCCAGCACGTTGCCATGGGGATAATTCTTAGGCTGGTGGCTGGGTGCAGCCTAACTGTTATGTTGTTCAGTGATCCAAGTGACTGTTGTTGCTATAGCTAGCTAGGTCACAAAGATACCTCGTGGTGAGTGTAACAGTTCTACAGAGCCTGGTGTAGTCACTCAGCTCCATTCACTTTGATAGCCCAGGTCAGCTGAGAGATGCTAAACAATTGTTTTGTTGCTCCTGGGCTGGGACATTATACTAGGTCTATTTTTGTTTTTAGTGACGCAGTTTAGTTTGTCTGGATGAGCGAGTGTGGCTTTTATGTTGTTAGATATAGGCTACTGCTACTCATTTGTTTATACACCAAATAACCATGCAAATATAATTGATTGGTGCTCCGAGTCAATAATTCCATGCAGACTCATTCCATGTACTCTGAACTGTTATATAACACCGAGGCAATAAATGGGAGACAGCTAGAGGGATTCTGACCTGTGGTTTAGTAATATGTTTTAAAGTGTGTTTCTCTCTGGAGTGCTGTAGATGTGGTGAGTGATGTGAGTCTCATATGTCCCCTCTGGCCCTGGCTGCCTGCTGCTGCTCGAACCATGTTTGTCCCAAATGGCCCCCTATTAGTGCACTACTTTTGCCATTTGGAACGCAGCCCCATGTCTTCTGGTTTCTGAGGTTGAATGTCCACACACCATGTGACCCCACCAAGCTGCTTTGCTTCAGGCACTTCTCCAGAAAACTTTGACTTGAATCCTCGCTGGATTTGGTTTTGGGGCTTGGCTCGCAGCCCCTTTCTCTCATTCTCCTTCTCTTTCTGCCTCCATCTTTCTCTCTTAGCCTCCATCTCTTTCTCTTTTTTTTCTCTCTCTCGCTCACTTACCATGCCTCTCTCTGGGTTGTAATTGGAAGCAGCTGTCCACCACTGTCACAAGGTTACTATAGTGCACAGAGCCCAGTTTTTGGAGGAGAGGAGGGACTCCGCTGAGTTTAGGGCTCCAGTTACTGACTGTCTGCTGTTTAACATCTGACCTGAGAACTTTTCGCTGTACATCAGCCTAAACCTAAGCAGTGGGACCTTAACAGTGAAACTATACTAGGACCAGTTGGCAAGGGGAAACGCTACAAGCTACAAAAAGGGTTGCTTGACTTGTAGGAGGAATAGAAAGGCATGGGGGAGGGGGAGAGAGGGAATGGACTATGGAGTCTTGTGTGAAAGCACCATTTTCAACATGTTGGTCACATGCAATATTACACCGTCTCTTTGCTGAGGTATGAAATGACAGAATCCTACTCATTATTCCACTTGCATAATCTAGCTAGGTTATG
Source organism: Oncorhynchus nerka (assembly GCF_034236695.1). Lineage (NCBI taxonomy): Eukaryota > Metazoa > Chordata > Actinopteri > Salmoniformes > Salmonidae > Oncorhynchus > Oncorhynchus nerka. The sequence continues at coordinate 20,755,669 of NC_088411.1, forward strand.
TCAATTTTGTTTTGAGACAATTTCACTTCACCATTGGCTTTGAACGGGGCACCTGGCTCACGCCCGGGAAGCAGCCCGGTTCCTAAATTAATGCAGCCTGGAATCGAACCAAGGTCTGTAGTAGAGGTCAACCGATTAATCGCCATGGCTGAATTAATAAGGGCCGATTTTCAAATTTTCACAACAATGGGTAATCAGCATTTTTGGATGCCGATTATATTGCACTTCACGAGGAACTGCGTGGCAGGCTGACCACCTGTTACGGGAGTACAGAAAGGAGCCATGGTAAGTTGCTAGCTAGCATTAAACTTATCTTATAAAAAACAATCAATCTTAACAATCACTAGTTAACTACACATGGTTGATATTACTAGGTTAACTAGCTTGTCCTGCGTTGCATATAATCAATGTGGTGCCTGTTAATTTATCATCGAATCACAGGCTACTTCGCCAAACTGGTGATGATTTAACAAAAGCACAATCGTTGCACGGATGTACCTAACCATAAATATTAATGCATTTCTTAAAATTAACACACAGAAGTAGATTTTTTAAAACCTGCCTATTTAGTTGAAATGAATTAATGGTAGCAGGCAATATTAACTATGGAAATTTTGTCACTTCTCTTGCGTTCATTGCACGCAGAGTCGGGGTATATGCAGTTTGGGCCACCTGGCTTGCTGCGAATTAATTTGCCAGAATTTTACATAATTATGACATAACATTGAAGGTTGTGCAATGTAACAGCAATATTTAGACTTAGGGTTGACACCCGTTAGATAAAATAGGGAACGGTTCCGTATTTCACTGAAAGAATAAACGTTCTGTTTTCGAAATGATAGTTTCCGGATTTGACCATATTAATGACCAAAGGCTAATATTTCTGTGTGTTATTATAGTATAATTAAGTCTATTTGATAGAGCAGTCTGAGCGGTGGTAGGCAGCAGCAGGCTCGTAAGCATTCATTCAAACTTTACTGTGTTTGCCAGCAGCTCTTCGCAATGCTTGAGGCACAGTGCTGTTTATGACTTCAAGCCTATCAACTCCCGAGATTAGGCTGGCAATATTATAGTGCCTATTAGAACATCCAATAGTCAAAGGTATATGAAATACAAATGGTATGGAGTAGAGGTCGACCGATTATGATTTTTCAACGCCGATACCAATTATTGGAGGACCAAAAAAGCCGATACCGATTAATCGGCTGATTTTTATTTATTTATTTGTAATAATGACAATTACAACAATACTGAATGAACACTTATTTTAACTTGATATAATACATAGTCCTATAATAACTACAACTTAAAACTTCTTACCTGGGAATATTGAAGACTCATGTTGAAAGGAACCACCAGCTTTCATATGTTCTCGTATTCTGAGCAAGGAACTGAAACGTTAGCTTTCTTACATGGCACATATTGCACTTTTACTTTCTTCTCCAACACTTTGTTTTTGCATTATTTAAACCAAATTGAACATGTTTCATTATTTATTTGAGACTAAATAGATTTTATTGATGTGTTATATTAAGTTAAAATAAGTGTTAATTATTCATTCAGTATTGTTGTAATTGTCGTTATTACAAACTAATATATAAAACTCGTCCGATGACCTCTAATTTTGATTTAACACTTTTTGGGTTACAACATGATTCCATCTGTTATTTCATAGTTTTGATATCTTCACTATTATTCTACAATGTAGAAAATAGTAATAAATTAAGAAAAACCCTTGAATGAGTGGGTGTGTCCAAACTTTTGACTGGTACTGTATATAATATCTGTTCTTTATATGTGAAATAAAGACCGATACAAATATTTCTGTGAAAGGCTAATATCAGCCGACAATATCGGTCAACCTGTTTATCGGTCGGGCTCTAAACCCCACCATGTAAACCGATAGTGCTCAGGCTTTCATGTGGTTTTCTATACTGGGTGCCAGTCTGCTTCTGTCTCACCGAGGCAACAATGTACCATAGTTGTGTTGTATAATACATTTCAAACAGTGTGGTTGGTACCCAGGCTAGTGCAGTGGTTCACATGATCACTGCCCATAATACCTGACCCTGTTCTTCTGCACTGTGTGGAATCTAGTCTGTCTGGAAAGGCCTCATTGTATTGACAGTGTTTGCATATACAAAGTGTCTCTAATCAGTAGCTGTCAAACCTAATCTATCTCCTGTTGTGTTTTCTCATCCACAGAGCAGAGAAAACAGAAGTCCTCAGCGATGACCTTCTACAGGTAAATAAATCATTACCTAGGCTACATTTTTGCATTTACTCTACCAACTCTCCCATTACGTGCTGTACAGTAAGTCAATGGAACTGCGGACTCAGCATATGTGAATACAAGAGGCTCTTAGCTGAGTTACAGATGTCATTCTTCCTCATGTTGGTGACAAAATGTAACTCTGCCAGGAAATTTGACAATCTTTGGTACTAGTAGTGCAAAGTAAAGACAATGTGTGTGTATATTCTATTCATTTAATTTCAGTTCAATTTATGCTCTGGTTCTCCCCCAGTGCTGTGTGTAGTCTGGTTCCCATGGAAATTCCCATTGAGTCTAGAGACAGCAGGTGGAGTCCCTCAGAATTCCTGTTGCTCAGTGAAGACATTCCATACACTCAACACTTTATTTCTGTCATTCCGGAATGTTATTGTTCTTCTGGTTTTCTCCACCCCATTTAAAGTCAGAGAGGGCGTGTACAGAAACAACGCTGTTGAAAAGACAGGCTCCTGCTGTTGCTTCAAGCCTTGTTCTCTTTCAGTCACGTTAGATAAATAGCATGCGTTTGACTGGAGAGAAGTATACTGGAATGAAAACGTCATGGGACCCAAACACACAGCATTTGAGTGACAACTAGCATGACCGTGTCCTATTTAGAAGCAGTGTGAGGCGTTGTCATGGAAGGAGTAAGTGTCTGTCCAACAGCAGTTATGAATAGCTGCTACTGAGGTGGGGACACTTTATCGTATCTGACAGTTGACTCCGTTTTCCCTCCAAGGCGTTTTGTGTGCGACCTTCCTCTAACAACCTTCCATGGCCCACTGTGACTCAGACTCCTCTGTATTCCACACGTCTCTCACGCTACCATGTTAGTCTGAGAACACACGGTTGGACCTTCCTCTAACAACCTTCCATGGCCCACTGTGACTCAGACTCCTCTGTATTCCACACGTCTCTCAAGCTACCATGTTAGTCTGAGAACACACGGTTGGATCTTTCTCGTGTCCCTAGAAGCACTGGAGTGTCTGGTGCTTGATCACCACTGATCGGTTTTCTGCTTCAGCCAACTCCTCTCTGCGGTGTTTGTCATTCCATACGTGCATGCTCTGGGTTAGTGGGTTTGGCATCCATGCTGGCTCTGGTTTTGCCTGCTGTAAATGTATGGCATGCATGAGATGACATGAGTAGGCTAAAGAGTGGTCAACAGCCCAAACAGATGAGACCTCTAGTAGAGCTGGATGTGTAGAATTGCAGGATATGCACTTTAAAACTGTAAACTTTGCTCTGCATCCCATGACATAATGTATAGAACTGCAGGAAAAAGCTTTAAACCTTCAAAATGTTCTCTCCACAAATGAGGGGTGTGAACAGCTGGTCATGAACTGTGCTTGTGCCCATAGAAATAGACTGGGGGGAGGGATGTTCCCCAATGCTGGGGGAGGGGTGTTCCCCAATGCCAAGAGTGGAGCCGACGTGATAACGTTTGGGAACCCCTGGTTTAGGCTACTGCTGTTTTTGTTTGGACACAGACAAGCTCTCACACCCTTCTTTGGCTAAGTGTGTTGTGTGCTTGTCTGGACGTGTTCTCATCAGTCCTGGCACACACACTCCTCAGTCACATTACAGTGGCGATTCCCAGCTCAGTTGATGCGTCATAGACCTAACTAGGCTCTGAGCTGATCACAGTTAGTACAACAACTTCTGGCTGGCTCTTTCACATCCTTCTGGTTTGTTTGTTTGTTTGTTTGTTTGTTTAGTCAGTGTTTCCGCTGCAGTCATTTAGCTGTGGCGCTACGCCACGGCATAAAAATATGGAACATGTAAAAATAGGTGCACTTTAATGATGCTAGGACAGTCCACATTTACTTTTCCTCTGCAAGCTGAGTAATGAATATAAAAGTCAGACAACCCATAGTAGAAAAGTTCATCTATTTACCTAGTCTGCTTGTTGTTGTGCCTTCAGAAGGTATTCATACCCCTTGACTTATTACACATTTTGTTACAGCCTGAATTCAAAATGGATTCAATAGATGTTTATTTTGTCACCCATTTACACACAGTAATGACAGTGAAAACATATTTTTGCAAATGTATTGAAAATGACATGCAGAAATCTAATTTACAGAAGTATTCACACCTCTTTGCTATGACACTCCAAATTGAGCTCAGGTGCATCCAATTCTCCTTTAATCATCCTTGAGACGGCAGTACAACTTGATTGGAGTCCACTTGTGGCCAATTCAATTGTTTTGGACATGATTTAGAAGGAAGCACACCTGTCTATATAAGGTCCCACAGTTGACAGTGCATGTCAGAGCAGAAACTATAGCATGAAGTCCAAGGAACTGTAGGTGATGGAATGTTTAGAAGGCATACAACGGCTGTGCAGGTGCCTTGTTTGCGCAGAGGGAGGGAGCTCCAGTCTCATTTTGTTCATGGTGCCATCCAGACTTGTTTTCTTTGCAAGAAACTTGTTTGCCGATGACAGTGAAGTGAAGAAATGTCTCCCCTTGCCAACACAAGCTTCTACAAGCCGCATCACCACATTGTCCGACACTAGCTCACCTGCTGCCCGATGCAGATTTTTTTCCCAGATATTGAAAGCCTTTCTGCATGTATAATTACGCACGCTCTCGCTTGTGTTGTTGGGGCAGTAACCGAAAGATTGCTGGATCGAATCCTGAGCTGACAAGGTAAAAATCTGTCGTTCTGCCCCTGAGCAAGACCGTTAACCCACTGTTCCCCAGGCGCCGAAGATGTGGATGTCAATTATGACAGCCCCCCGCACCTCTCTGATTCCGAGGGGTTAAATGCAGAAGACACATTTCAGTTGAATCCATTCAGTTGTACAACTGACTAGGTATCCCCCTTTCCCTTAGCCTACTCCAAGTAGGCCAGAGTAGACTGATAAGTGGACTGAAATAAGGTACATACTAGAGGTCGACCGATTATGATTTTTCAATGCCGATCCCTATTATTGGATGTCCCAAAAAAAGCAGATACCGATTAATCGGCCGGGTTTTATTTATTTTAAAAGAAATATATTTTTATATATTAGTTTGTAATAATGACAATTACAACAATACAGAATGAACAATGAACACTTATTTTAACTTAATATAATACATAAATAAAATCAATTTAGTCTCAAATAAATAATGAAACATGTTCAATTTGGTTTTAATAATTCAAAAACTGTGTTGGAGAAGAAAGTAAAAGTGCAATATGTGCCATGTAAAAAAGCTGATGTTTAAGTTCCTTGCTCAGAACATATGAAAGCTGGTGGTTCAATATTCCCAGTTCTTCAATATTCCAAGTTAAGAAGTTTTAGGTTGTAGTTATTATAGGAATTATGACGCGGCGACTATTTCTCTCTATACCACTTGTATTTCATATACCTTTGACAATTGGATGTTCTTATAGGCACTATAGTATTGTCAGCCTAATCTCGGGAGTTGAGAGGCTTGAAGTCATAAACAGCGCTGTGCCTCAAGCGTAGCTAAGAGCTGCTGGCAAATGCAGTAAAGTTTGAATGCTTACGAGCCTGCTGCTGCCTACCACCGCTCAGACAGACTGCTCTATCAAATATCTAATCATAGACTTAATTATATAATAAACACACATACAAGCCTTTGGCCATTAATATGGTCAAATCCGGAACTATCATTTTGAAAACAAAACGTTTATTCTTTCACTGAAATACGGAACCATTCTGCATTTTATCGAACGGGTGGCAACTCTAATTCTAAATATTGCTGTTACATTGCAAAACCTTCAATGTTATGTCATAATTATGTACAATTCTGGCAAATTAGTTGACAGTTTGCAACGAGCCAGGCGGCCCAAACTGTTACATATATACCCTGACTCTGCTTGCACTGAACGCAAGAAAAGTGACACAATTTCCCTCCTTAAAATTGCCTGCTAACATGAATTTCTTTTAACTAAATATGCAGGTTTAAAAATATATACTTCTGTGTACTGATTGTAAGGCATTGATGTTTATGGTTAGGTACATTTGTGCAAAGATTGTGCTTTTTTTCGGCAATGCGCTTTTGTTAAATCATCACCCGTTTGGCGAAGTTGAAGTAGGCTGTGATTCGATGATAAATTAACAGGCACCGCATTGATTATATGCAACGCAGGACAAGCTAGTTAACTACACATGGTTGATGATATTACATGGTTAACTAGTGATTATGTTAAGATTTTTTTTTAAATATAAGTTTAATGCTAGCTAGCAACCCACCTTGGCTCCTTGCATCCACAAGGTCCTTTTGACCCTGCACTCACGTGGCAGGCTCACTCACGTAACAGGTGGTCACAGCCTGCCATGCTGTTTCCTCGTGGATCGCAATGTAATCGGCCGTAATCGGCGTCCAAAAAGGCTGATTACCCGATTATGAAAAACTTGAAATCAGCCCTAATTAAATCGGTCAACCTCTAACAGCTACCTCAATTACTTCGTACTCACCGGTATATAGCCATGTTATTTTTACTAGGTTTTGTTATTCACTGTGTATTTATTGCTCATGTCACTTTATATTTATTCATCTTTAATTCTGCGTTGTTGGAAACAGACCCGCAAGAAAGCTTTTCACTGTTAGTGTACACCTGTTTATGAAGCATGTGACGCATAACATTTGATTTGTTTTTTTGTTAAGAGACATGGGTAAGGGGTTCTTCTGGTCCACTTTCCCAGGGCCAGACCAGGCCTTAGCTTGTCTGTCTTCCATTTACCCATGGGCCCAGAGCTATTAATAGTCACCATAGTGAGGGTCAGACAGATTAGATTAATTTAAAGGGAGAGGAGAAAACACTGGCTGAGCTTAAATAGTTGATCAATACCCTCAGCATGGCGCTTAAGCACAGCACACAGAAGGTCAGCTGACTGTTACAGTTGCCATGGACAACACTGATACTACTGTAGGATTATCCGAGTCACTGAGGGAGTTCTATTAACCTGAGCCGTGGTGTACCGGTCTATGGCCCGTGACATGAACGGGCAAACGTGGTGAGGGAGGAGTGCCCTTCTTAAAACAGAACAGTAATCTGCACTGCTCAGTCATGTTGTCAACAAGGCAGCATTGTGCATTGTCCAGAAACACAAAACATATATTTTCCATAAAACATACACTTCATGACCAAAGGTATGTGGACACCTGCTCTTCGAACATCTCATTCCAAACTCAGTGGCATTAATTTGGAGTTAGTCCCCCCCTTGCTGCTATAAGAGTCTACTCTCCTGGGAAGGCTTTCCACTAGATGTTGGGACTTGCTTTCATTCAGCCACAAGAGCATTAGTGAGGTCGGTCACTGATGTTGGGCAATTAGGCCTGGCTCGCAGTCAGCGTTTCAATTCATCACAAAGTGTTCGATGGGGTTGAGGTCAGGGTTCTGTGAGGCCAGTCAAGTTCTCGCTTTGTGCACGGGGGTATTGTCATGCTGAAACAGGAAAGGGCCTTCCCCAAACTGTTGCCACAAAGTTGGAAGCACAGAATTGTCTAGAATGTCATTGTATAATGTAGCGTTAAGATTTCCCTTCACTGGAACTAAGGAGCCTAAACCATGAAAAACAGCCCCAGACCATTATTCCTCCTCCACCAAACTTTACAGATGGCACTATATATTGAGGCAGATAGCATTCTTGTGGCATCCGCCAAACACACATTAATCCGTCGAACTGCTAGATGGTGAAGCATGATTCATCACTCCAGAGAACGCATTTCCACTGCTCCAGAATCCAATGGTGGTGAGCTATACACCACTCCAGCCGACGCTTGGCATTGCGCATGGTGATCTTAGGCTTGTTCTGCGCCATGACAAACAGTTCTTGTGCTGACGTTGCTTCCAGAGGCAGTTTGGACCTCGATAGTGAGTGTTGCAACAGATCAGACGATTTTTACGCACTACGCGCTTCAGAACTTGGCGGTCCCTTTCTGTGAGCTTGTGTGACCTAACACTTTGCGGCGGAGCCGTTGTTGCTCCTAGACGTTTCCACTTCACAATAACAGCATTTACAGTTGACTGGGGCAACTCTAACAGGGCAGACATTTGACCAACTGACTTGTTGGAAAGGTGGCATCCTATGACGGTGCCACGTTGAAAGTCACTGAGCTCTTCAGCAAGGTCATTCTACTGCCAGTGTTTGTCTATGGAGATTGCATGGCAGTGTGCTTGATTTTATATACCTGTCAGCTGACCTAGCCGAATCCACTAATTGGAAGGGGTCTCCACATACTTTCATGTATATAATTGTCTAACTAGTTTTCATTTGGAAGGCAGATAAAGCATCAAAAGCAATCCCTTTTGCATGTGAAAACACAGAATCCCACTCCTATGCCACATGCTTAATCTCAGGGCTCCAGAGTGGCGCAGCGGTCTAAGCCACTGCATCTCAGTGCTAGAGGCGTCAGTGCAGAGTAGAGGTCGACCGATAATGATTTTAACGCCGATACCGATTTATTAGAGGACCAAAAAGAGCCGATACCGATCAATTGGTCAAATTTCTATTTGTGTTTGTGTGTGTATAATGACAATTACAACAATACTGAATAAATACTAATTTTAACTTAATATAATACATAAAAATATATTTGGTCTCAAGTAAATAATGAAACAATTTGGTTTAAATAATGCAAAAATAGTGTTGGAGAAGTAAAAGTGCAATATGTGCCATGTAAAAAAGCTAACGTTTGAGTTCCTTGCTCAGAACATGAGAACATATTAAAGTTGGTGGTTCCTTTTAACATGAGACTTCAATATTCCAAGGTAAGAGGTTTTAGGTTGTAGTTAATATAGTATTTATAGGACTATTTCTCTCTATCGGTCGACCTCTATTCTCTATACCACTTGTATTTCATATACCTTTGACAATTGGATGTTCTAATAGGCACTTCAGTATTGCCAGCCTAATCTCGGGAGTTGAGAGGCTTGAAGTCATAAACAGCGCTGTGCCTCAAGCATTGCTAAGAGCTGCTGGCAAACACAGTAAAGTTTGAATGAATGCTTACGAGCCTGCTGCTGCCTACCACCGCTCAGACTGCTCTATCAAATCATTGACTTAATTATAATATAATAATCACAGAAATATGAGCCTTTGGTCATTAATATGGTCAAATCCGGAAACTATCATTTCGGGGAAAAAAATGCTTATTCTTCCAGTGAAATACGGAACCTTATTTGTGTTCTACAATGTTGAAAATAGTAAAAAATAAAAACCCTTTAATGAATAGGTGTGTCAAGTTTTGACTGGTACTGTGTACTTAATTGTTTGAAACCTGAACATTTTAATAGATACTATGAGGCATGTCTTACCTTTCTTCAAAGTAGCGTATTAGATCTCCTCTCTTCATACATTTCTAATGGATATTTTTGTCTCTGTCACATGAAACCACTTGCATGTGCAGTGCCCTTTTTAACAACTCTGTTTTCCCGCAAATTGCTTTATGGAACAAACATTCACGCTGGTCTTATTGCCTTGTGTGCATTGCTGCGCTTATAATGTGAAGAAATAATAGGTTATCAACATTTTAAGCTAAACGTTCTGATCTGTTGCATCAGACTCATTGCTTGTAAACTTTTTATGTAGCCTAGGCCTACTGGTTGTATGAATTTGGGATCTAACTTTCCCAGAGTCGGGTTTGGAATAGGCTATTTCTTTCTTGACAAGCAGATCTATAGAATAGCCTAAACTTTTCTACTATAGTAGATTGACATAAGCTTGTGATTGTGCTGTTCGTTACTCATCTTGTTGGCTGAGGAAAAGTACATTTGGACAGTTATTCTAACATGTTCAAAGTGCACATCAGAATTAATCGACTTCCATGTTCTTTTAATATGAATTGCCATATTTGAACTATTATGTCTGTCATGAGCACCGTGGGTGGACGCCCTAATCAGGTTACTCGCCCAATAAGCACCGTGGGTGGATGCCCTAATTGGGTTACTCTCCCAATGAGCACCGTGGGTGGATGCCCTAATCGGGTTACTCGCCCAATGAGCACCGTGGGTGGATGCCCTAATCAGGTTACTCGCCCAATGAGCACCGTGGGTGGACACCCTAATCAGGTTACTCGCCCAATGCATATGGGTCCGGTACATTTCTAAAACGTCTGTAAAATTCAAATGTTGCCTGTCAAATGTCCAGCGCCACATTTTCCTAACGGAAACCCTGGGTGCAGCTCAATATTAAGGTGTTCCAATTGTTTTGTACACTCAGTGTGTGTAATTTTATTGTCAGAGTAAAATCTTTAACATTTGCCTAGGAACTCACTTGGTGAAGTCCACGGGACTTAAAAGGAATGAATTCAACAGCTAGGTCTGTCACTAACAAATACAGCCATGGTTGGTAACTCCACAATTCACTCGATAATGCAAGGCAGGATCCCACAGAAATATGCAAATGAGGCTTTACATCATGTGGTGTTAAAACACTAACACTACAGGTGTTAATTTCTTACACTGAGAAAGTGTGACAGCGTCAGCACTAAGCAGTGTTAAATTAACACAAATGTGTGGGTCGCTATAGACACAGGAACCGTTTTAATTTGAACCCTCAGTGTTGATTCAACACTGGAACATTTGCTGTGTGTGGGAAGTCTTTGTCTCTGTGTCTAATTTAGGGGGGGGGTTGTCTCTCTGCGTGTAAGAATATGGTGGAAAAGGGAAACACAGTGGCACCCCTAGCTCCATGTAATCAAAACACACACACATTCCCAGGATCTCCCACTCCAGTAAGAGGAATCTCCCTTTCCTGTGCCAGGTACTAGCAGGGCCCAGTTTGAACACATGACTTTGCCCCTTAAGCCATGGGCTTGTGGAAGAGGCAGGAGACGCCCTCCACACAGTTTCTGTCATAACAGCTGTTTTGGGAATGCTTAGGGGCCTCCTTGAGTCGGGAAAGACGAGTGAGAGAGAGGTGGAAAGAGTCTCTGCACACCTATCTCCTCTGTCCTCTTCCAGCCAGTGGAATTCCAGAGTTCTGTTTTTAGAACACAATTGCCATGGTTTCTGTTTATCTGTTCTGACACTGTGTCTGTCTGTCCCCTGGCTGCTCCGTCTCTGCCCTGTTCCCAAAGCATTGTTCTGTCCCCCCCCCCTTTTAAAAACCGACACACCCCATGTTCCATACTGCGCATGTTCTGTACCTAAGTTGGTACAACCGACACTAGTTTTGAACTGACAATAAATGGCATAACAATGCTCTAAAGAAGCGTTGGAAATAACATTGTTTCACCATTTAGTGTGCAGTCGGAACGTATTCAGACCCCTTGACTTTTTCCACATTTTGTTATGTTACAGCCTTATTCTAAAATTAATTAAATAATTTTTTCTCTCCACAATCTACATTCAATACCACATGACAAAGCAAAAACAGCTTTTTAGAAATGTTTGCAAATGTATAAATTTTTTTAAAGTATTCAGACCCTTTACTCAGTATTTTGTGAAGCACCTTTGGCAGTGATTACATCCTAGAGTCTTCTTGGGTATGACGCTACAAGCTTGGCACACCTGTATTTCTCCATTCTCTGCAGATCCTTTCAAGTTCTGTCAGGTTGGATGGGGCACGTCTCTGCACAACTATTTTCAGGTATTTCCAGGGATGTTTGATCGGGTTCAAGTCCGGGTTCTGGCTGGGACATTCAGAGACTTGTCCTGATGCCACTCCTGTGTTTTCTTGGCTGTGTGCTTGGGATTGTCCTGTTGGAAGGTGAACCTCTGCCCAGGTCTGAGGTCCTGAGTGCTCTGGATCAGGTTTTCATCAAGGATCTCTCTGTACTTTGCTCCGTTCATCTTTACCTTGATCCTGACTGGTCTCCCAGTCCCTGCCACTGAAAAACATCTCCACATTATGATGCTGCCACCATGCTTCACCGTAGGGATGGTGCCAGGTTTCCTCCAGATGTGACGCTTGGCATTCAGGCCAAAAAGTTTTAATCTTGGTTTCATCAGACCAGAGGATTCTGTTTCTCTTTAAAATAGCCTCCAACACTCTACTCAACAAACTGGATGCAGTCTATCACAGTGCCATCCGTTTTGTCACCAAAGCCCCACACACTACCCACCATTGCAACCTGTACGCTCTCGTTGGTTGGCCCTCGCTTCATACTCGTCGCCAAACCCACTGGATACAGGTTATCTACAAGTCTCTGCTAGGTAAAGCCTCGCCTTATCTCAGCTCAACGGTCACCATAGCAGCACCCACTCGTAGCTCGCGCTCCAGCAGGTATATCTCACTGGTCACCCCCAAAGCCAATTCCTCCTTTGGTCGTCTTTCCTTCCAGTTCTCTGCTGCCAATGACTGGAACGAACTGCAAAAATCTCTGAAGCTGGAGACTCATAATTCCCTCACTAGCTTTAAGCACCAGCTGTCAGAGCAGCTCACAGATCACTGCACCTGTACATAGATGGGCTGTTTACAGATGGGCTATCTACCTACCTCATCCCCATACAGTATTTATTTATCTTGCTCCTTTGCACCCCAGTACCTCTACTTGCACATTCATCTTCTGCACATCTACCATTCCAGTATTTAATTGCTATATTGTAATTACTTCGCCACCATGGCCTATTTATTGCCTTGACTCCCTTATCTTACCTCATTTGCACTCACTGTACATAGACTTTTTGTTTTCTTTTGTTCTACTGTATTATTGACTTTTGTTTATTCTGTGTAACTCTGTTGTATGTGTTGAATTGCTATGCTTTATCTTGGCCAGGTCGCAGTTGCAAATGAGAACTTGTTCTCAACTAGCCTACCTGGTTAAATATATATGTGTATATATATTTTCTTAAGTGGTCTGAGCATCCCTTAGGTGCCTTTTGGCAAACTCCAAGCGGGCTGTCATGAGCCTTTTACTGAGGAGTGGCTTCCATCTGGCCACTCTACCATAAAGGCCCGATTGGTGGAATGCTGCAGAAAATGCTTGTCCTTTTGGAAGGTTCTCCCATCTCCACAGAGGAGCTCTGTCAGAATGACCATTGGGTTCTTGGTCACTTCCCTGACCAAGGCCCCTCCCCCGATTGTGCAGTTTGGCTGGCGGCCAGCTCTAGGAAGAGTCTTGTTGGTTCCAAACTTCTTCCATTGAAGACTGATGGAGGCCACTGTGTTCTTGGACTTTCAATGCTGCAGAACATTTTTTGGTGCAGATCTGTCTCGGAGCTCTATGGACAATTCCTTCGACTTCATGGCTTGGTTTTTGCTCTGACATGCACTTTCAACTGTGGAACCCTTTTATATAGATGGGTGTATGCCTTTCCAAATCATGTCCAATCAATTGAATTTACCACAGGTGGACTCCAAGTTGTAGAAACATCTCAAGGATGATCAATGGAAACAGGATGCACCGGAGCTCAATTTCGAGTCTCATAGCAAATGGTCTGAATACTTATGTAAATAAGTTTTTTTTACTTTTATACATTTGCACATATTTCTTAACCTGCTTTTGCTTTGTCATTATGGGGTATTGTGGGTTGATTGACAAACATTTTTTACATTTGTTTTTATACATTTTAGAGCAAGGCTGTAATGTAACAAAATGAGGAAAAAGTCATGGGGTCTGAATACTTTCCGAATGCACTGTATATCAGCTCTTCATTTGGGAGATCGACAAGGCTGGCTGTCTTTTATGGCCTAGTATGAAGTTGTTTTCTGCCCTGTCTTCAGAGTGCCTTGAAATCACAACTTCCAAGGGGAGAGCATTAATCTGCCCTTTCACTCTCCAAACAGCAGTCACAGCCCAGCTACGGTCTCCATGGAGACGTTTCGGATGAGTCATCCGTTTCATAGAGAACATTCCTGTGTCGCCCCGCTGGGAGCGGCCGGTATCAATCGTGCCTGACCTTTGACATCCAGCCCCGGCCACTAATCAAAACAGGCCATGTATCTGAATGGACTTCCATGAGACAGCAGTCAACAGGCAGGAATGGGGGCGATTAGAGGAATATAGTGACCTGTGGAAAGACGTCAACACCATTCATTCTACAGACAGTTATCAGAGGACCAAAAGGGCTGGGAAAGATGGCTCAGTGTAGTTCTAAACTACAGGCATAACCTTTCAACTCATTGTCCCTAACCCCGGGAACTTTTGTCTGCATTACAAAGTTCCTCCACCAACATTATTTTTTTAAATAAACAATGCGTTGAGTTAACTTTGCCTGTGACAGCAGTGCGGAACATATGGAATTCATAACTTTTTTACACAATGAACAACAAAACAATGCATTGACAGGGGTTTACTTATTCAACACACTGCCTCTATGAAACTAGTTCCCCATGTCTATAGGCTGTAGTTGCATGCTACTTCACAGTAAAGGTCTGTCTGTCTGTAAGTGGTCGTGTGTTTCTCTCTTCTCGTGCACAGATTGAGCGGCGCATGGAGATGGTGCGCGTGGTGTCCCACAATACACACAAGAGGATGGTCACGTGTCTGCAGGGCCACATTGGCACCGACGCAGAGAAGAGACATGTAAGTACACCTAATTTAACATTATTCCTGGCCAAATTGTCTGAATTACTAGATCAAATATTAACAGATTTATGATTTACAGTACCAGTCAAAAGTTTGGACACATCTACTCATTCAAGGGTTTTTCTTTTTTTAAATAGTGAAGACATCAAAACTATGAAATACACAATGAATCATGTAGTAACCCAAATAAATGTTAAAAATCTAAATATATTTTATATTCTTCAAAGTAGCCACCCTTTTCCTTGATGGCAGCTTTGCACAATCTTGGCATTATCTCAACCAGCTTCACCTGGAATGCTTTTCCAACAGTCTTGAAGAAGTTCCCACATATGCTGAGCACTTGTTGGCTGCTTTTCCTTCACTCTGCGGTTCAACTCATCCCAAACCATCTCAATTGGGTTGAGGTCGGGTGATTTTGGAGGCCAGGTCATCTTATGCAGCACTCCATCACTCTCCTTGGTCAAATACACAGCCTGGAGATGTGTTGTCATTGTCCTGTTGAAAAACAAACGATAGTCCCACTATGCGCAAACTAGATTGGAAGGTGTATCGCTGCAGAATGCTGTGGTAGCCATGCTGGTTAAGTGTGCCTTGATTTCTAAATAAATCACCCACAGTGTCACCAGCAAAGCACCATCACACCACCTCCATGCTTCACGATGGGAACCACACATGCAGAGATCATCCGTTCACCTACTCTGCGTCTCACAAAGACACAGCGGTTGGAACCAATATCTCAAGATTTCCACTGGTCTAATATCCATTGCTCATGTTTCTTGGCCCAAGCAAGTCTGTTCTTGTTATTGGTGTCCTTTAGTAGTGGTTTCTTAGCAGCAATTCAACCATGAAGGCCTGATTCAGAGTCTCCTCTGAATACTTGTGTTGAGGTGTCTGTTACTTGAACCCTCTGAAGCATTTATTTGGGCTGCAATTTCTGAGGCTGGTGACTCTAATGAACTTATCCCCTGCAGCAGAGGTGACTGGGTCTTCCTTTGCTGTGGATGTCCTCATGAGAGCCAGTTTCATCATAGTGCTTATTGGTTATTGTGACTGCACTTGAAGAAACTTTCTGGATTGACTGACCTTCATGTATTTAAGTAACGATGGACTGTTGTTTCTATTTGCTTATTTGAGTTGTTCTTTCCATAATATGGACTTTTACCAAATATGTCTGTCTTCTGTATACCACCCCTACCTTGTCACAACACAACTGATTGGCTCAAACACATTAAGGAAAGAAATTCCACAAATGAACTATTAACAAGGCACACCTGTTAATTGAACTGCATTCCAGGTGACTATCTCATGAGGCTGGTTGAGAGAATGCCAAGAGTGTGCAAAGATGTCATCAAGGCAAAGGGTGGCTACTTTGAAGAAAATAAAATCTATTTTGTTTTTGTTTAACTTTTTTTGGGTTACTACATGATTCCATGTGTTATTTCATATTTTCGATGTATTCACTATTATTCTACAATGTACAAATACAGAAAAACCCTTGAATGAGTAGGTGTGTCCAAACTTTTGACTGGTACTGTATATACCACTGAGTCTTCACTTATCCCGATTTAACACTAGATTATCTCACCCCCTTGAAAATAATGTTCTATATCAGCAATTTGTTTGTTTTTGTTTACTTCTCATGCTCCAACATGTACAATTGTGTCAATGCCAGTCCGTACCACGCCTTTACACAGGAAATGGTCAGGTAAAAACACACATTTTACTTTTCTCATAGCTACATTTCCAGCTCTGCTCATCTCTCCTCCCATGCTTTTCATTCCAGCTTTGAGAATAGAAAGGAATGAAAAGGCATCATACTATATCTAGTTTTTACAGTATGTCAAAGTACTGTAGCTATTAACACAGCAATAACAGTAACATCCTCATTCTTTCTACTATTCTTTATTGTCCAACTTCATGACATTGGAAAATGACTTTCTGCTGATAAACCCTAAAAAACTAAGCATAAACATTTTGTTGACATTATTAGAATGAGTAAATTGTTGGTGCCTCAGATGGTATCTAATAAATATATACATCACTCTCTTCCCTCTCTTTCTCCACACACACACACACACACACACACACCTCACAGAAAAAGCTTCCTCTGACGGCGCTGTCTCAAGCCATGGTGGACGGTGGCAGTCAGCTGGGAG
Source organism: Oncorhynchus nerka (assembly GCF_034236695.1). Lineage (NCBI taxonomy): Eukaryota > Metazoa > Chordata > Actinopteri > Salmoniformes > Salmonidae > Oncorhynchus > Oncorhynchus nerka. The sequence goes on from NC_088411.1 coordinate 20,772,528, forward strand.
AGGAGTCTCTGATTGGGTGAGTGAGGGTGACAGGTTAGACAACCAACCATTTGTCTGACATTGGTTATATGGAACAGATGAACCTTAGAGTGGGGGAAAGGGGGATACCTAGTCAGTTGTACAACTGAATGCCTTCAACTGAAATGTGTCTTCTGCATTTAACCCAACCCCTCTTAATCAGAGAGGTGGGGGGCTGCCTTAAATCGACATCCACGTCTTTGGCACTCGGGGAACAGTGGGCCTTGCTCAGGGGGATGGAGAATGTGGGACTATGTTTTCAGAGCTAACAAACTGGCCTAATTTGTTATTATCGTCTGTATTTTGTAATTTTTTGTTTTCGTGGAGGATCAGAAAGTGCTTAGTGTGGTTGTGTGTATCCACATAATGAGGATGTGTGCCAGACAGTTCCTCCATGTAACAACACTAGCTTGCCTTGTTCGCATGGTAAGACAGTGACAGAAATGGACAGGCACTCAAACAAGAGGATCTAGAAACTGTGACTGGAAGCTACCCATTGATTTTACTGTTACTACCAAGGTGTCCATCTGACCTTTTTATGAGAGTAAAGTACATGTTGGATAAAAAATGTCTTGACAGGCCTGATTGAAACTGAACATTTGTCATTAACTTTCCAAATGTCATCAAAACAAAATACCCTAGACAAGGTGGGATCTTTTTGTGTAGGTAAAATTCATTATGTAAGAAATGTCAGTTGAAATGCTTTTATGCATAAATATTTCTATAAGAACTAGCATATCGAAGTAAACTTTGTCAGGCGATGACAAGTTGTGTGGTCCTCCCTAGAGGTCGACCGATTATGATTTTTCAACGCCGATACTGATTATTGGAGGACCAAAAAAAGCCGATACCGATTTAATCTGCCGGTTTTTAAAATTGATTTATTTATATATATATTTGTAATAATGACAAGTACAACAATACAGAATGAACAATGAACACTTTTTAATTTTTTTATTTTTTACTTAATATAATACATAAATAAAATCAATTTAGTCTCAAATAAACAATGAAACATGTTCAATTTTGTTTAAATAATGCAAAAACACAATGTTGGAGAAGAAAGTAAAAGTGCAATATGTGCCATGTAAAAAAGCTAATGTTTATGTTCCTTGCTCAGAACATGAGAACATATGAAAGCTGGTGGTTCCTTTTAACATAAGTCTTCAATATTCCCAGTTAAGAAGTATTAGGTATGTAATTATAGGACTATTTCTCTCTATACCACTTGTATTTCATATACCTTTGACAATTGGATGTTCTTATAGGCACTATAGTATTGCCAGCCTAATCTTGTGAGTTGAGAGGCTTGAAGTCACAAACAGCGCTGTGCCTCAAGCATTGCTAAGAGCAGCTGGCAAACACAGTAACGTTTGAATGAAAGCTTACGAGCCTGCTGCTCGGTCATTAATATGGTCAAATCTGGAAACTATCATTTCGAAACAACTTTTATTCTTTCAGTCAAATACGGAACCGTTCCGTATTTTATCAAACGGGTGTCAACCCTAAATCTAAATATTGCTGTAACATTGCACAACCTTCAATGTTATGTCATAATTATGTAAAATTCTGGCAAATTAATTAGTCTTTGTTAGGAAGAAATGGTCTTCACACAGTTCGCAGGCGGCCCAAACTGCTGCATATACCCCGACTCTGCTTGCACAGAACGCAAGAGAAGTGACACAATTTCACCTGGTTAATATTGCCTGATAACATGAATTTATCATAACTAAATATGCAGGTAAAAAAATATACTTGTGTATTGATTTTAAGAAAGGCATTGATGTTTATGGTTAGGTACATTGGTGCAACGATTGTGCTTTTTTCGCAAATGCGCTTTTGTTAAATCATCACCCGTTTGGCGAAGTTGAAGTAGGCTGTGATTCGATGACAAATTAACAGGCACCGCATTGATTATATGCAACGCAGGACAAGCTAGATAACTACACATGGTTGACGATATTACTAGTTTAACTAGTGATTATGTTAAGATTGATTGTTTTTTATAAGTTTAATGCTAGCAAGCAACTTTCCTTGCTTCCTTGCAGTACTTGCGTAACAGGTGGTCAGCCTGCTACTCAGTCTCCACATGGATTGCAATGTAATTGCCGTGCAAAAATGCAGATTACCGATTGTTATAACTTGAAATCGGGCCTAATTAATCGGCCATGTCGATTAATCGGTTGACCTCTAGTCCTCCCACTACGACTTGGGAAAGCGTGCAGTTTGTTAGGCTACAGATTAAATAAATGACGATGTACTCCACAGGGTGGTGAAAGTGTAAGGTGATGAGCTTGATTCGCCTTTCCAATAAATATTGAGTGTCTTATTCTGGTTACATGATCATCGATGCTTGGCTGCCATTTGATAAATAAAAATGATCTTGCTTTTATGTCCCTAATAATCTCATCATCTAGTAGGCTATACCCGCACTGTATCTGTGAGCTGTTGGCTAGAGCACACGTGCCAATACCAGAGTGGGCACACTCGCTATATAACACCCATTTTATTTTGGTGAGAAAACCATCAGAGTTAAATGCGATGGAAACCCATCTAACTTGTATTTTTTTATTCGGTACGTGGGAATTTAACCGCAAAAGGTATTTTTATATGCAGTACGTCATCACACACAGGCTTTTATACACAACAAGTCAATTAGATGGAAAAACATCTCTGGTGGGAAATTGCCTATATTGTTTTTATGCCGATTTTAGAATGAAACGCTGTCACCAATTGGATGGAAACCGATCTACTGTCTGCTTTTAGGAGGAGGTCAATCTCTCATTTGTGCATGATGTACAGTATGTGTGGATGATGAATTTGAAAGGTGGTGCCAACGAAGACTAGTGACGAATGCGACATGTAGATGGCCTTCTCTGCTGTTATCAGTCCTTATTTATATTATTTGAAGGAAAGTAATTAACTGCTGATCCGGTGGCTCTTCCTGTGGCGTCTGAATGACCTGTGTGTATGGGGTCTCCTCCCGACAGGAAGATGATGGAGGTGTGTGGGGAGGCAGAGAACAGGCTGGCGTCAGAGCTGCTGCAGCATGAGGTCCAGATAGAGAAGGATGTCCTAGACCCACTCAACCAGCTAGCAGAGGTGAGAAGGAGACATCTAGCTAGTGCCTTATTTCATCCAAACCGGTCTCAAGAGTAGGCAATATATATAAGTCAATTCTTACTCCAACACAGCATCAAAGAATCATTGAGTCAATATGTACTTGGAAAAGTACCATACATTCTTAATATGAATGTGATCTGTCCATATTCTCAGGTGGACATTCCCAACATCCTGAAACAGCGGAAGCAGCTAGCCAGGCTAGTGCTGGACTACGATTCTGCCAGAGCGAGGTGAGCCTATGTACAGTTGAAGTCGGAAGTTTAGATACACCTTAGCCAAATACATTTAAACTCAGTTTTTCACAATTCCCGACATTTAATCCTAGTAAAAATTCCCCAGTTAAGGACTCCAACCTAAGTGTATATAAACTTCCGACCTCAACTGTATCACCTGTATCACCTTTATTTACATGTATGACCTTTATTCATGTTATATTGTGCTTATGACATGTTTTCTGAAGTTTGTAACAAGTTTCTAACCTGGTGTGTGTGTGGTCTACCCCTTCCAGGTGGTTGCAGGCAACCAAGTCAATAATCTCAGGAACAAACACGCAGGCACTGACAGCCAAGGCAGACCTGCTGAAAGAAGAGGTGGATGAAGCTATGAACAAAATGGAACTCTGCAAGGTAAGTGTGTCGGACGTCCAGTCCGCTGTATGAATTAGGATAAATCACAGACCTCAGTCCCGAATGTTAACTGCTTGCAGAAGAGGAAGTTGGAATATGGAATGATTGGTACAGTTTTTCTGTCAAATCAATAGTTTGGGCACAGCTACTCATTCAAGGGTTTTTATTTGACAATTTTCTACATTGTAGAATAATAGTGAAGACATCAAATCTATGAAATAACACCTATGGAATCATCTGGTAACCAAAAAAAGTGTTGAACAAGTCAGAATATATTTCATATTGATGACAGCTTTGTACACTCAGTGGCTACTTTGAAGTATCTAAAAAATACATGGTATTTTGTTTAACACTTTTGGTTACTACATGATTCCATATGTGTGTTTTTCATAGTTTTGATGTCTTCACTATTATTCTACAATGTAGAACATAGTAAAAAATAAAGAAAAACCCTGGAATGAGTAGATGTGTCCAAACTTCTGACTGGTACTGTACATGAGAGCAGAAGTGGACATTCCAACCTCCGTGACGTCGTGGCTGCTTGCTTTAGGAAGAATGCCCAGTCAGCTGTTTGTGTGCACATGTGGCCCCTCTGTGTATGTTGCTGACTCAGTGTATTGCGTTTGTATGGAGTGGTGTGTCAGTTCATCTGTCCAGGAAACGACATGCCTGTGTGTTTTCCTTCCTCTACTCTCCAAGCCTGTTTAGCCCTACGAACCCTACAGCTCTACCCAGGCCCTGTTAACAGCAGACAGATTTGATTGACGGTGGAAGGCCCAATGGCCATACCCACCGCTAACACTAACAGAGCGGCCACCTGAAATACATTGATTGGATGTTGATATAATGGAGACCAGAGAGGTGGATAAAAAATATATATTTTACCTTTATTTAAATAGGCAAGTCAGTGTAGAACAAATTATTTTATACAATGATGGCCAAACCCGGACGACGCTGGGCCAATTGTGCGCCGCCCGATGGGACTCACAATCACGGCCGGATGTGATGCAGCCTGGATTGGAACCAGGGACTGTAGTGACGCCTCTTGCATTGAGATGCAGTGCCTTAGACCCCTTTGCCACTCACCACTTAGGTCAATAATAAAACGGGCATAGGGAAATTACTGTTGATGTGAAGTTTTATCATTAAATGGATGTGTTTTAAGTTTGAAATGTAAGTTCTGAGAGCTGATTCCTCTGTCATCTGGTTGTAATGATCTCTTGTCTGCTCCTCTCTCTCAGGACCAACTGGCTGCAGACATGTACAGTTTCTTCTCAAAGGAAGGGGACTATGCCCGCTACTATGTAATGGTGGGTGTGTGTGTGCATGTGTGGGAATGTTCACAGCTGTAGATTGACTGGGTGAGCAGTTCATTTTTAAGTCCTCATTGTTGATGATTAACACTCTCCCTCTACAATCTCCCCCCCCTCCTCCAATGTTCTGTTGTGTTCCCAGCTCTTAGAGGCCCAAGCTGATTATCATAGAAAATCTCTGACTGTGCTGGAGAGTGTCCTGCCAACCATCCAAGCACAGCAAGGTACACTACACTCCTGCCCCCCCAAAACCCTCCGACAGCCAGGTGCAGTACAACAGTCTTCCTCTCCCCGTGCTGGTTGAACATGCCCAGAAGTTATCCTCCTCCAATCCTAGCCTTAACCATGATGGAAGGAAATGCAGTACTACATCAAATTTGTCTAGAGACAACTTCATTGTACTCCCCCCTAAAACCTCTCGCAGCAAGATACAGTCCATTCGGAAAAGTATTCAGAACTGTGGCTAGAGGGGGGTGGGGTGGAGAGGTATAGATTTTTTTGGAAGGATGTGAGGATTGGTCTGTACAGTGCATTTGAGAAGTATTCAGACCCCTTGACTTTTTCCACATTTTGTTACGTTAGACTTATTCTAAAATGGATTACATTGTTTTTTCCCCTCATCAATCTACAGACAATACCCCATAATGACAAAAAAAAATGTTTTTTTATTTTTTGCAGCTGTATTAAAAATGTAAAACTGAAATATCACATTTACACAAGTATTCACACCTTTTACTCAGTACTTTTGTTGAAGCACCTTTGGCAGCTATTACAGCCTTGAGTCTTCTTGGGTAGGATGCTACAAGCTTGGCACACCTGTATTTGGGAAGTTTCTCCCATTCCTCTCTGCAGATCCTCTCAAGCTCTGTCAGGTTGGATGGGGAGCATTGCTGCACAGCTATTTTCAGGTCTCTTCAGAGATGTTCGATCGGGTTCCAGTCCGGGCTCTGGCTAGTCCACTCAATGACATTCAGACTTCTCCTGAAGCCATTCCTGTGTTGTCTTGGCTGTGTGCTTAGGGTCGTTGTCCTGTTGGAAGGTGAACCTTCACCGCACTCTGAGGTCCTGAGCAGGTTTTCATCAAGGATCTCTCTGTACTTTGCTCCATTCATCTTTCCCTCAATCATGACTAGTCTCCCAGTCCCTGCTGCTGAAAAACATCCGCACAGCATGATGCTGCCACCACCATGCTTCACTGTAGGGATGGTGCCAGGTTTCCTCCAGACGTGACGCTTGGCATTCAGGCCAAAGAGTTTAATCTTGGTTTCATCAGACCAGAAAATATTGTTTCTCATGGTCTGAGAATCCTATCATGTGCCTTTTACTGAGGAGTGGCTTCCGTCTGGCGACTCTACCATAAAGGCCTGATTTGGTGGAGTGCTGCAAAGATGATTGTCCTTCTGGAAGGTTCTCCCATCTCCATAGAGGAACTCTGGAGCTCTGTCAGTGACCATCGGGTTCTTGGTCATGTCCCTGACGAAGGCCCTTCTCCCCCGATTGCTCAGTTTGGCCGAGCGGCCATTTCTAGGAAGAGTTTTGGTGGTTCCAAACTTCTTCCATGTAAGAATGGAGGCCACTGTGTTCTTGGGGACCTTCAATGTTACAGAAATGTTTTGGTACCCTTCTCCAGATCGACACAATCTTGTCTTGGCACTCTACGGTCAGTTCCTTTTGACCTCATGGCTTGGTTTTTTCTCTGACATGCTCTGCCTTGCACTGTCAACTGTGGGACCTTATATAGACAGGTGTACCTTTTCTAAATCATGTCCAATCAATTGAATTTACCACAGGTGGACTCCAAGTTGTAGAAGCATCTCAAGGATAATCAATGGAAACGGGACGCACCTGAGCTCAATTTTGAGTCTCATAGCAAAGGGTCTGAATGCTTACATAAAAAAATATTTCAGTTTTTTATTTTTAATACATTTGCAGATATTTCTTAGCCTGTTTTCGCTTTGCCATTATGAGGTATTGTGTGTAGATTGATGAGGGGAAAAAACGACTATTTTTTAGAATAAGGCTGTAATGTAACAAAATGTGGAAAAAGTAAAGGGGTCAGAATACTTTCCGAATGCACTGTACAGACCAATCCTCACATCCTTCCAAAAAACCACTTTCTCTCTCCAACCCACCCCCTCTAGCCACAGGCTCTTTTTTTCTACTTCAGGCTCATAAAGGTTTAACTGAGCGTGATACAGGAACTCTGTCCAGTATATTATGGTGTTATTGTTAAATTAGGCTGAAGTCTTAAAAGGAAACATCCACCCAAAAGCACCAATTCTTTATAATTTGCAGTGTTAAAAATAACACTACGCGAGAACATTTTGTTATAATAAGGTTGGTAGCAACGTGAAATGTTGATGTCTTTTGCAGGTCAAGTCGACTACAAAACCCACAGTACAATGCTCTCTCTATGGGCTGGCTGGCTAGCTAGCAAATGTAGCTACACACAATAATATTGAAGTCAATATCAGCATATGAAGTAGCTAGTTGTCTGTAAAATCGCTGAAACAAACTGCACTATCAATTTAGGGGTCTACAATCTCACCATGTTCAACCACAGATCGTGTGCCTCGCCGAGTGGAGTGGTCCGCAACAGCAGCATGCCTGTGCACCCTGGACTGAAGAAGCAGAAAAATAGGAGAAATGTGGTGGACCCTCTGTTAAATTATACATTTCTCGAGGTAGGAATATCGCAAAAAAAATATGATCAATGGCTCATTCAAGAGAGAACAACATCCCGGGTTTTGACATGTGTGATATACATTTTCGCGGTCTAAAATGAACCGAACGTATTAAAGAGTGACATGCCAAAGCCGTTCAAAGGGTTGGTTAACTCTTCAGATTCCTCGGGTCTCCACGGAATTAGGTGAATCCGCTTTTAGTTTTCACGCTCCAAATGTTTGGGATCGGTTACATTTGGATTCCCTGGTTCCACTAAGGCAGTTTATAACCTTGACGATAAATTAGTTCAACGATGTGTGCAATTGTTTTGATTGATTTGAATAACTTGTTTATGATGGCTGATGTTCTAATGTACTTTTTTATTTTTTTGCATTTTACTTTATGGTCTCAGGACACCATTGAAAATGAGGTCCTGGTCTCAATTGGTCTTCCCTGATTTAAATCAAAGTTAATAAAAAATAAAAGAAATGCTATGCCATACCGGCTTTATTTCTGCCTGCGTGAACGGCAAGAGCTCAGATACACATGAAAACGGAATGACCCCCAGAATCGATAGAACATTGTTTAGAGATGCCCAAAAACGATATAACGTTCAAAGTGGGTGTGTCTTTCCTTTAATGTCTCCTTTGTTTCCCCCTGACGGCTTGTCTACAGCTGTTAGCATCTTGGTTATTTGTTAGACCATTTCAATCACTTATACGTATATTAAAATGCCACATCAACCATCTCTCAGTCAAAGTAATTGCTTATTATTCTCAATGATGGCTGGATGCAACTGGCAGACTCTGTCAAATATAGAGAATTGCTTATTGTTTCTGTAGGACTGAAAAGGATTACAGGGAAGCCATTTTATGTTGGTGCCTCCACTCTCTTTAGTATGGGCATCCTCCCTCCCTCTTCTCCCTCTCTGTGGTTGTGAAGCTGTGTCCTGTTCGCTTGTTTTTATCTAGTAAACCCAACACATTTGGTCTAAATCAGACAGCCTTGCTCTCAGCATGTAGGTTATGATGACTCAAAGTCCAACACTATTTACAGCTCACGTTAGACCTACCTGGGCTTTCCTTTCCACAGAGTGGGAACACATACCATGGATGGAGACTGTGGTTATTCCTTACAGCTGGCTTTATTAGAGGAGGGAGTGACTGATGGTTGACCTAGAAATCTACCATTCCCAGGCCTCCTAACCTCTCATCCACACACTGCTCTTCCTGGGGTGACTACCTACCTACCTCTCTCGCTGCTGATCCGTAACAACTGTAGTGTTGTTACCACCATGCTTAGTGCTACCATTCCCAGGTCTCCTAACCTCTCATCCACACACTGCTCTTCCTGGGGTGACTACCTACCTACCTCTCTCGCTGCAGACCCGTAACAACTGTAGTGTTGTTACCACCATGCTTAGTGCTACCATTCCCAGGTCTCCTAACCTCTCATCCACACACTGCTCTTCCTGGGGTGACTACCTACCTACCTCTCTCGCTGCAGACCCGTAACAACTGTAGTGTTGTTACCACCATGCTTAGTGCTACCATTCTCTCTCTACCACGCTCTCGATCTCCCTTCAGACTCGTGGACGGAGAAGCCAGCGTTTGGGACGGGGCTGGAGGAGCATCTGAAGAGGAGTAGCAGAGAGATCGCTCTGCCCTTAGAGGCCTGTGTCATGATGCTGCTGGAGACTGGCATGAAGGAGGAGGTAGGGAGATGGAGGGAAGCATTGGCTGGAGGGGGGGAGAAATGACGGGATCATAGTAAGATGAGGACTGAAATGTAATTATGGATGGGTGGAATAATAGGATGGAGGAAATGGATTGAACATTTTTGTCTCAAGTGGACCCAAATACGAAACACAAAATGCACTTAAACTGGTCCTAAAAATAATTGAACGCATCAATTTGAAATGTTTACCAAAATAAACATGAAGAGAGATGGGACAAAACATTGAAATCTGTTGCAATGTTCGACGTTCTTTTCACTTATTAGAAATGTCAGCAATTATTCTGTAATTGCGATTTATTAGGACGCTATGTTTGTGTTTGCACGGTTTTAGAATACAACAAAGTATCTTGTTGGTCATAATAAATCAGCTGTGTGTTTACTCCTCCCAGTCTTTAGTTCTCAACACATTGTTTGTCTTCCCGTTCATTCTATGGGTGAACACAACACAGTCAGTGTGGTGAGAAGAGAGGGACTGTTTGTTTGGGAGAGAGCGAGTGGAGGTGTGTGTGAATGAATGAATACAGGGTTGGGTGTCTGTGTAGTGATTAAAGGAGAATTTAGCTCTTTTACAACCAAATCTCTATTTTCGAGTTAATGTTATGTTTTTGCGATTTCACTCAATTTTATTTTATTTACCCAACCAGCGATTTCACTTCCTCATCCTCTTTGTCAGTTTGGGGGCTCGGGAAAAATATGTGAACAATAGGGTATAGTGTTTAGTTGTACACGTGAAATTGTGTAATTCTGAAATGTATCCGCGTTATATTACATAATGTTTTGGCGACTTGAACAACACCGTTCCGTCCATTCTAGCAGCAGGCTACACCATGGAACAGCTGTATAGGGTAAACTGCTCGTCGTACAAAATGGAATGTAACGTTGCGGATAAAGTTCGAAATGACACAATTTCACGTGTACAACATCTAAAGACCTGCATCACTATACTGAAAGTGATTCCGTTTCTAAAAGGACGTATTTGGGTGTTTTTGTTCATGTTCTTTCAGAGCCCCCGAACTGCACAACGAGGATGATTGATTGATTGATTGATTTATTTATTTTAATCAAGTGAAATTACCAAAAAAGTGTCTGGACCCTTCTATGACAAAAGGAAATGTATCATTTTAAGCATTGTTTGCAGATTGCGTGTCTGTGTTGTTGTATCAGGGCCTGTTTAGGATCGCAGCAGGGGCCTCTAAACTGAAGAAGCTCAAGGCTGCTCTGGACTGTTCCACCTCACAGCTGGAGGAGTTTTACTCAGACCCCCACGCTGTCGCTGGTACGGTGCTAAGCCCTACTCACGTTTTTATACATGTTTCGGCAAGAGTTTTCAAGTAATATGACTGAAATGACTGTCGGACCATTCCTCACATAACTGTCCTTTCATTCCAGGAGCCCTGAAGTCTTACCTGAGAGAACTGCCAGAACCTCTGATGAGCTTCCAGCTTTACGACGAGTGGATTCAGGCGTCTAAGTAAGCCACCACACACCGTCTCGTATAGCTGTGAAAGGAAGTGTCACCAAGTAGAGCAGTAATAAAAGTATGAGAAATCAAATGTAAAAAGGAGTGAAATTATAGCAACCATGAAACGGGTCCGTGATTGTCCCTCTGTCTCTCTGCCCAGCGTTTCAGAGCCAGACAAGCGTCTGCAGGCCCTATGGGTTGTGTGTGATCAACTACCGAAGAACAACAAAGCCAACCTACGGTGGGTAACAGATGGACTGGTTCACACAACTTTGCTTCACAACAAAGATGTGTGTATTATGAAGATATGTTACCCTGTTTCTTACCATCTAATGTTTTGCCTTACCTGTGCCTGTCTCTGTGTCGTAGGTATCTGGTGAAGTTCCTGTCCAAGCTGGCTCAGGACAGTGAGGTCAACAAGATGACCCCTAGCAACATCGCCATTGTACTGGGACCAAACATGCTGTGGGCCAAAACAGAGGGGTGAGAAAGGGGGGAGTTACTTACTTTTCAAACTAAAAATCAAATGTTTGTTAGTGTTTGTTTATAACATGTCTGCTGTCCTCTGTATGCCTGCAGGACTCTAGCTGAGATGGCTGCTGCTACCTCTGTTCATGTGGTGACCATCATAGAACCCATCATACAGCACGCTGACTGGTTCTTCCCTGAGGGTATGTATATGTAACCTTTGACCGGGTCCTCAGGGAGGAGTCTCCTGTGTACAGGATCATGAACAATAGAATTCATCAGATTACTCTTTCAGTGGTATAAATCTGATTCCCAGGCTACTCAAAAAGATGGATCTGTTTGTTTTTAAATGGCGCCTAAAGGAATTCTACTTGCCTGTTCTCCGCCTTTGCATAGATGTGGAGTTTAATGTATCGGGGATGTTCGCCATGCCCACCCCTCCTTCCAACCACTCGATGGAGTACGACTGTTCCACCATCGAGAGGAAGAGGCCTGGTAGCATGGTGGGGCCAGAGAACGATAACCCTCGCAAGGACAGGTAACCACCAACAGTAGCTAGGGCTGTCACTTGTGAATGATGCCCAGCGCAGGCAAGAAACGATGTATACCTTCATATCATAGTCGCACACCTCATGTAGGCCCATATGCCTATGTTTTGATAAGGTTTGTATCACAACTACAGTGGCCAAATAACTTCTTTAAATTTAAGCACATTATCCGCTTTATAAGGAGTGTAGAGCCTAACTGGCATACATATGCAGCACGTGAGTTTCAAGTTGGGTAAGTTAATTTTCACCATTAATGCACCTTTAAAAAAAAATAATAATAGCATTACATGCATAATCCCATTTCTGGTCACTTGATAATGGTGTTTTCCTGCTAATGGAACATTCACACTTATAACCTCCTGCTGTGTGAGCATTGCTGCGCTTATGTGATGAAATATCCTTATCTATCAATATTTTAAGCTAAACGTTCTGATCTGTTGCATCAGCCTCATTGGTTATCTTTTTTTTGATTGCTAGTGGTTGTATTAATTAGGGATCTATCGCATCCCACAACTGTCCCAGACTGTTTGGAATATTTATTTCTCTCACAGAATAGGTCAACTTTTGTACTATGGGGGATAGTAGATTGATGTAGGTTGGTGCTTTTTCTGTTTGTTAGGCCTACTCATCTGGTTGGCTGAAAAAGTAAATGTGGACAGTTCTTCCTCTTCCAATATCTTCAATATGCGCCTCAGAATTGGAGGCGTCCCCGATGTCCGTCTTCACTTGTAGGCTGTGAGAAAGAGCCGATCACGTGACGGAGAGCCGTGTGAGTGAGAGGTGATTTGGAGTAAACAGCACGCAGGGGAAAGTGAATTATAATTGTTATATTCAGCCCAAGGGCACAACTGCCACTGGCCACAAAAGGCATGGATATTTTTAGGGGGCATTACGACCACACAAAGAGGATGCTGCCGGACAATTCGAGGCATTATCAAGTGCTTGTCAAATTGGGAATGAGAGACTGATGAAGTGTATACAACCTGCGCAAAAAACACAGCAGAGCTCATGCCTTTCATGCAACTTTTCAAATCATCATTAGTCGCGTCATGCAGCCTTGGAATGTATAAACATGTATAAACGTATAGCCCAACGTTTGTGTCACAACAAAAGTTACATGAATAACTCTAAATGAAGCATATTGGAGTACCTGTTTCTTTAACTGCTCAACGCACTCCCTCAGATCATTTGGAGAAACTATCATTGATATTTTATTCCATTGTATTCTTCACACTAAAATAATGCCAGATCAGGACCTAACATAAGGACAACTCCGAGTATGCTATTATCTTGTACTGAAATAGACTACATTTTGTTCATATCATGTTTCTTTAGACCGGTCTAAAATAAATAATGGATTTATTGTGAAGTTTAGACTATATTACATGGATTTATTAGACTTTTTAAAATGTAGATGTTCCACAGGTCTGCATCAGTGGCTTGTAGGCTGTGTGTGGAAGCCAGGAGATGTTAAATGTGTTAATTAATGGTCAATTAACTAGCTCCATCCCTCTACTTTGAACTGCTATTTAAATCTAAAGGATTTTCACTTGTATAACTCAACCAATAATATATTAAATTACACTTTGAATGTTTGGTTTGATTGGTAGCTCTGATGATCATACTTACATGGGGGTCTTTTTGAAGTGTATTTTTGGATGTCTTAAGTGCTATAGGCTTCTAGTTGCTTCTAGTTTATCTTTGTGACTTTAGAATACAAATCTACATAACATCCCTTTTGACTATTTGGTGTGGAGTATCTCTCTCGCTCTCTTTCTCTCCACTCTCACGCTCTCTCTCTACTCTGGGACTTGGTGATTCTGTCCTGTCGCCCGGGTTTCTTTCTCAACGTGGCTCTGCCGTCTGTCTGTCCTCTCTCCTCTCTGTAGTTTTGCTAACAAACTGTCGGACCATAACACCGTCCCCCGTAGAGGCAGCAACACCTTAGGTAGAAAGCAGCATGCTTCACCCGCCTTCCAGCCCCCCTTACCCCCGGTAGAGGCCCCAGGGCCTGGGCAGTTCACAGGGTGCGTGGCTGAGCTCCAGGCCCCACCGGGGGGCATGGCGTTGGAGGGCTGCCAGCCTAGCCTGGCACTGAGTATGGCTGCCCTGGTGGCAGCGCAGCAGCTTCTCGCTACTACCGCTGAGGAACTCAGGTAAGGGTGTGGTGCACTGGGGAGCACAGACACGCATGCCACTCCACTGCATGGGAAGGAAATACCCTTTTGCCTGCAACCTTTTGATGATCATTTGCTGATAAGTATGTGTGCACTGTTTATGGTGATGTCACTGCTCTTCTACAAATATAAACGTTTCATGGTAATTTGAATCATTTTTGAATGGAAAATGACTACAGAGATAGAAAATTTTGAAGTGACCGCATGGGTTTCTCACGTATTATTTTCCTAGTGTTTTTCCTCTCGCTGTCTAACTGCATTTTCCTCAAACAATTAACAAGTAATCATTATAATAACACTGTGGGTACATCTCAGTTCAGACCACTGGCTCTACAACAATGGTTGGTGTGAGCCAGCCGTCCTCAGAGGGCCCTCCCCACGCCTCTGCTCTCAGGCTAGAACACATGAATCAGCAGAGATGTTGTTTGACCATTAGGTCCATTTCCGTTTCTCATTGAGCTTATGTAGTTTTTGAAGGATGAGTTTGAATCTGTTTATGAAAGGTTTCCATTCAATCTCATTTTGACTGTTCTATTGATCCATTGGACAGAATATAGAAGGTAAACCGAAGACACCGTGCAGTTAAGGACAAAAAGCTCACAGAACAGGCCTTCAATTTGATGGACATTTTCATAGCACTACGCTAAATTCTGAGTCTTGTACTTAAAATTAGGACCTCTGTCTGTCTGTTAAGCAACCCAAAGCGTGAACCCAGTTCCACCCCGACCCTCCACCAGAGGAACGGTTCAGGTGGGGGCCACCCGGGCTCAGCCGGAGGAGGGGGAGCTGGGGGACAGCTGGGAGTGGGAGGCCCTGGGGCTGGATCCATGGGGCCCAGTCCACACATGATGCGCAGAGGTGAGACACTCCTTAAAGCAATTAAGCTTAGCTTTATTAGGTTGTTTGACATTTATTTGGAGCTATATGCATAATGGTATCATGAGGACATTTTTATCAAGAACCTATTCTTTTCTTTTTCATTAGTAAGCCTCTTATTACAAGGTAATTTCCACTAGCAGTTATATTGTTACATTTGACATAGATTTACAAGCATGCTACACTGGATGTGTAACTGTTGCAGAGTGTAAGACACTCCTATTCATTTGAATGAAACCTGTGTAAGCAACGCAGATCTTTAAGAGCCTGTGCTGCTTAGTGTAAAATGGCGCTCTGGTTCTATTTGTAGGAATTGAACGCGCGCCTCATGCCAGAGAACACTACAGAAAGTGGCTTGGGCTCTGCTCAGCCTGGCTATAGTTAACCAGTCCAGTGTAGCAGCTGAAAACCCACTGTTTTTCTGACTCCCCAGTGTAGCTCCCCTGTTAGACGTAGACCTACAATTTCAAGTAGCCTAAAATAAAGTATATGTAGACATAAGATCCTTTCTGAAGTCCACCCCTCTCCACTATCCAGGTACAAAGAAGCCGGCCCCTGCCCCTCCCAAGCCGCTCAATCCCCCTTCAGGCCAGTCCAGTAACCCTACCAACCACCACCCCTTCTCGGGCCAGGGCCAGTCCCTCAGCCCCTCTCCCAGACCCCTCTCCTCCTCAAGCCACTCCCCTACCTCCCCATCTCCCAGCCCTCTACCACCCCCGCCGCCAATCCAGCAACCAGCCCCCATCCAGGCCCCCAACCACCCGCCCCCACAGCCCCCCACACCCTCACAGGTCAGTCCCCCGCCCCACCCTAGGGCCCTCAGCCAGCCCGCAGGAGACTACCTGGGGGCAGACCAGTCTCCTCCAGACACCCCCACCCCGCCTGACACCCTCCACCCTCCACCACCCTCCTGGACATACCCGATGCCCATCCTGGCCCCCTCTCCCTTCCAGTCAGGCTCCCTCCCCCGCGCCCCGTCCCCAAACCCAGAAACAGGCCCAACATCCCTCCGCCCCCTCAGCCCCCCACACAGGGAAACGATACCAACGGGATCTGCAGCACAGCCTACAAAATCATGGGTGAGTCCAGTCAAGTGACATGTTATTGTCCCATGAAGGGAGATTCATTTGGCAACACGCCACATAAATATATTCACAACAGTCTATAAACAGACAGAACAGGACATCACAACAATCCCTTCTTTCAGTTTATAGTATTGGTTCAGTATTCAGTACCTCCTTTTCCTCTAGTGTTGACAGTATATTGACAATGTTTTATCTAAAAGTCCTGTGTCCACAGGTTCAGGAGCATTTATGAAAGGTTTGTCAGGTGATACTTGCATTTTGCAGCTCCTGCACTCCATCCGTTTTGGCATTACTCCATTACCACATCATACTTTTAGAAACATGCCACTTGTGCCTGCTTTTACAATTGTTCCCATTGGTTGTGAATCATCATGACTTTCAACCTTCATTATTAAATCATTTAAATATCAGTAACATTTTGATGTGGAATTTGCAAAGGACATCGCTAATGGTTGGTCTGTAAATGATGAAAGCATACCGGAAACTAAAAAAAACAATTTGATTAATGGAATTGGCAGAATATAAACTTTTTGAATTTGATAGATTGTGTCAGGATGTCTTTTGCAAAGCCTTAAATTGCATTTTTCGCCCTCTGGAAATGTTTTTTGTTAAGACATTGTTGTCATCTTGATTGGAAGACTTGTCCCCATAATGGCCTGCTCCTTGTCTTGGCCTATACTATTATACATCCGAATATTAAGCATGATCATAGCCTTTCATACATATTCACTTTAGGCTAAACACACTGCATGCCTAATGCCTAACCTGACTTAGGTGTGTTTTAGTTAGGCAACCCAACCGCATCAGGTTGTAGTGTTCTGGTATGCATGGAACAAGATTGTACTTAAGGTACAAGCCTTGGATGCATTTTGAAGCTCTCTTTAACTCTGTGCTGATGATGGCTGTGATGTGGTTTTCAATAAAGAGGGCTGCATTATTTGCCTTTATGATGGAATGTGGATAGCATTAGCATGACTCTGTTTAAGAATAAATCTGTCTCAGCATCATCTCTGATATGCTACATAGTGTGGCTGGCATTTAACGCTACTTGATGGTGCACTGCTATTTTTATATTTAAGCCAATGGAAAATGGTCATAGATTGCATCGGTTGAAACCACTGTTTGGATGTCAGATCCTTCAGATGATGGCACTGAAGGTAGTAGCATGGGGGAAGTGATTGTCTGTACTGCAGGTTCAATTTGCATTATGCTTGTCTTTTTTAAGCATGTCAACCATCCTTGCCAAAACAAACTAACATTGAACACAAGTCACCATTTGATGTTAAAATCCACTTTTGTTTTCTCCTTTAGGCATTTCTATTTATTGAATTCTTAGTATTTTTTACTTAGTTAATCCACAATATTTAGTTAAAGAATAAGTGAGTGATTTTATACAGTCTCTCAACAAACTACAGCTTAGCAGACTTTAAACATGAACTCCTCAGTCAGCTGCAGCACTAACATTTCACTGTCTCTGTCCTGTCCAGACCCAGCCCTGTCTCTCAAAGGCTTGACCCGAGCCTTCATCCCTGAGTTTGCTGTGGACCAGCAGCCAGTGACCGCCCCCTCCATGACGTCCGTGCCCCAGCCCAAAGACTCAGACCTGGACACAGAGAGTACCGTTCTATAAGGAAGAGGACTGGCCTTGTCCCCTCCATCTCCTCTCCAGGTGTGGTTAGAAGTTGACCCTAACCACAGGTCCGGGGTCAGATATTAGTGTCATCCCCTGATGGTTAACTTTAGGGGTAGGGTGATCTGGTCCTAGACTTGTGGTTAGAGTCAACTTCTACCTCAAGCTCCCCTCAGATCACCACACATCTGCTGCTCTCTCTCAACTCCAACTCCCGGTGTCCTCCACACACTAACTTTCCCTTCACCACCCCCTTGGTTCGCTCTACTGCAGGCCTGTTACAGCTACAACTCCATACAGTCAACTCAACCACCCCAGTGGAACTACAGAACAGGCCTCCCCTGGCCCCTCCCCACCAGGAAATCGTAACTGTAGCACTGATGAAGCCTCTAAAGCTTTTTAGATTTTGGGGGGATGATGAGGTTTGGAATGAAAACGGTATGCATTTGCATGGGATGTTGCACCTTAATGAGTTTTACGGGCCCGGGGCTGGGTTTCTAAGCTAACATACAGAATTGTTTTATGATGCTTAAGGAACTGCTAGTAGAGTGGGTTGTTCACAGTGGACCGACAGACTTCTTTGATATTGGTGTGTTGTTCTTGATGATGGCCTTAGTTCAAGAAATGAAAAATACTATTTGTAAATGTGAAGCACAGTAAACGTGGGTAAAAGTAGAATCCCGCCAAAATAATAACTGTTGCTGAAGTGTAGCAGGTTTCCAGTCTATCACACAATTATACCTTTTTTTTATCCCTGTTTTTGTATGAAACCCATCCTTTGCTCTCTGTATTTATTTCCTAAAACACATTCCCTGTAGCTTGAGGTAATAATCATGCAGTTTTCTGAAGCAGGCCTTACTGGTTCCATAACTCGTAGCAGGGATAGGTCTATATACTTTCAGTGTACATGCTGGTCCTCTTGGCTTGTAGGTGCCTTCCTAATCTTCTGTGTTTACGTCAATGTTGCTGGGGCATTAAAGTGACAGTTCCTGTATAAGTGAATATAGGAAAGGACTGTTTTAAAGCGCTTATACTGTAGCTACCTTGTCATCTGACTAGTGAATCACTTCAACAGCTGATATTGAACCAAGTCTAAACCCCACAAGCGCTTGCTTTCCAGGGAACAGGTTTCTATATGGAAGATCATTCTGCTCTACCTTTCCCACTGAGCTGGGTTTTACACACAAACCAATGTAACAACCTAGTAGTGAGGTGGTGTTGGATACACTAGACCAGAAAAGCGTAATTATCTTTTATTTTTATACACGTTGCTTTTTCCTTGAGTATAATGCAGGGTTGTGCTCCTAGAGAAGAGACCCTGAATGGTATCAACTAAAGGGCACATTTCTGGATGCTTTAGTTGCACTGAAAACATGTTCAGTATTTGTACTGCTTTTCAGAGACCATCATCATCCATGTAGTCTTGCTGAGATTCCCCTCTATCTCATATTTTCCTTTAACTTGCTGCCTTATCCTTCTGCAGAAAGAGTACCTTGTTTCGGGGCTCTGAAAGATGAACAAATGCCATTAAACTACAAATGTTAAAGCTGCGTTTTGAGCTCAGCTAGTTTTGTATGCAGACTGAGCTGAAACAAGAAATAAATCAAATGTAAAATGACTGCTTGGTTATACTCCCTTTCTGAATAAAGTATATGAAGAAAAATGTGAAAAGGTTGTGAGTCATGGCTTTATCACTCACATGCTCACACATGAACCCACAACATGAGTAAGAAAATGATTAATTTGGTCTTATTGATGGAGGATGATTGTCTAGTAATCATTTCTTCAATCTCCGGCTACCAGTAAAGTCTGGTGTGTCGGACAAACAATTTCTAAAATAAAAACCGAATAATTGTTTAACACTTCTGATTCAAGACTAAGGTGCAGATTACTGTATCCTACAGCTTACCTATAGCACAACACACACTGAACAGCTAACCTATAGCACAACAAGCACTGAAAAGCTAACCTATAGCACAACACGCACTGAACAGCTAACCTATAGCACAACACACACTGAACAGCTTACCTATAGCACAACACGCACTGAACAGCTAACCTATAGCACAACACACACTGAACAGCTTACCTATAGCACAACACGCACACACTGAACAGCTTACCTATAGCACAACACACACACACTGAACAGCTTTCCTATAGCACAACACACACACACTGAACAGCTTACCTATAGCACAACACACACTGAACAGCTTTCCTATAGCACAACACACACTGAACAGCTTACCTATAGCACAACACACACTGAACAGCTAACCTATAGCACAACACACTGAACAGCTTTCCTATAGCACAACACACTGAACAGCTTACCTATAGCACAACACACACTGAACAGCTTTCCTATAGCACAACACACACACACTGAACAGCTTACCTATAGCACAACACACACTGAACAGCTTACCTATAGCACAACACACACTGAACAGCTAACCTATAGCACAACACACTGAACAGCTTACCTATAGCACAACACACACTGAACAGCTTACCTATAGCACAACACGCACTGAACAGCTTACCTATAGCACAACACGCACTGAACAGCTAACCTATAGCACAACACGCACTGAACAGCTAACCCATAGCACAACACACACTGAACAGCTTACCTATAGCACAACACGCACACACTGAACAGCTTACCTATACCACAACACACACTGAACAGCTTACCTATAGCACAACACGCACTGAACAGCTTACCTATAGCACAACACGCACTGAACAGCCAACCTATAGCACAACACGCACTGAACAGCTAACCCATAGCACAACACGCACTGAACAGCTTACCTATAGCACAAACACACACTGAACAGCTACCTATAGCACAACACACACTGAACAGCTTACCTATAGCACAACACACACTGAACAGCTTACCTATAGCACAACACACACTGAACAGCTAACCTAGCACAACAGCACTGAACACACAACACTGAACAGCTTACCTATAGCACAACACGGACTGAACAGCTTTCCTATAGCACAACACACACACACTGGACAGCTTACCTATAGCACAACACACACTGAACAGCTAGCACAACACACACTGAACAGCTAACCTATAGCACAACACACTGAACAGCTTTCCTATAGCACAACACGCACTGAACAGCTTACCTATAGCACAACACACACACACTGAACAGCTACCCTATAGCACAACACACTGAACAGCTTACCTATAGCACAACACGCACTGAACAGCTTACCTATAGCACAACACACACTGAACAGCTTACCTATAGTACAACACGCACTGAACAGCTAACCTATAGCACAACACACACACACTGAACAGCTAACCTATAGCACAACACACACTGAACAGCTAACCTATAGCACAACACACACTGAACAGCTTACCTATAGCACAACACGCACTGAACAGCTAACCTATAGCACAACACGCACTGAACAGCTAACCTATAGCACAACACACACACTGGACAGCTTACCTATAGCACAACACGCACTGAACAGCTAACCTATAGCACAACACACACTGAACAGCTTACCTATAGCACAACACGCACTGAACAGCTAACCTATAGCACAACACGCACTGAACAGCTAACCTATAGCACAACACACACTGAACAGCTTACCTATAGCACAACACGCACTGAACAGCTAACCTATAGCACAACACGCACTGAACAGCTAACCTATAGCACAACACACTGAACAGCTTACCTATAGCACAACACACTGAACAGCACTGAACCTATAGCACAACACACTGAACTGAACAGCTAACCTATAGCACAAACACACACACTGAACAGCTTACCTATAGCACAACACACACTGAACAGCTAACCTATAGCACAACACACACTGAACAGCACTATAGCACAACACGCACACCTATAGCACTGAACAGCTTACCTATAGCACTGAACAGCACAAGCACAACACACTGAACAGCTAACCTATAGCACAACACACACTGAACAGCTTACCTATAGCACAACACACACTGAACAGCTTACCTATAGCACAACACACACTGAACAGCTTACCTGTAGCACAACACTCACTGAACAGCTTACCTATAGCACAACACACACTGAACAGCTTACCTATAGCACAACAACACACTGAACAGCTTATAGCACAACACACACTGAACAGCTAACCTATAGCACAACACACTGAACAGCTTTCCTATAGCACAACACACTGAACAGCACAACAACACGCACTGAAAAGCTAACCTATAGCACAACACACACTGAACAGCTTACCTATAGCACAACACTATAGCACACACACTGAACAGCTTACCTATAGCACAAACACACACTGAACAGCTTACCTATAGCACAACACACACTGAACAGCTTACCTATAGCACAACACACTGAACAGCTAACCTATAGCACAACACACACTGAACAGCTAACCTATAGCACAACACACACTGAACAGCACTGAACACTGAACACCTATAGCACAACACACTGAACAGCTTAACCTATAGCACAACACACACTGAACAGCTTACCTATAGCACAACACACACACACACTGAACAGCTTACCTATAGCACAACACACACTGAACAGCTTACCTATAGCACAACACACACTGAACAGCTTACCTATAGCACAACACACACTGAACAGCTTACCTATAGCACAACACACACTGAACAGCTTACCTATAGCACAACACGCACTGAACAGCTAACCTATAGCACAACACGCACTGAACAGCTAACCTATAGCACAACACGCACTGAACAGCTAACCTATAGCACAACACACACTGAACAGCTTACCTATAACACAACACGCACTGAACAGCTAACCTATAGCACAACACACACTGAACAGCTTACCTATAGCACAACACACACTGAACAACTTGAACAGCTACCTATAGCACAACACACTGAACAGCTTAACCTATAGCACTGAACACTATACACAACACACTGAACAGCTAACCTATAGCACAACAACACTGAACAGCACTAGAACAGCTGAACAGCTAACCTATAGCACAACACACACTGAACAGAAACCTATAGCACAACACACACTGAACAGCTAACCTATAGCACAACACACACTGAACAGCTTACCTATAGCACAACACACACACACTGAACAGCTTACCTATAGCACAACACACACTGAACAGCTTACCTATAGCACAACACACACTGAACAGCTTACCTATAGCACAACACACACTGAACAGCTTACCTATAGCACAACACACACTGAACAGCTAACCTATAGCACAACACACACTGAACAGCTAACCTATAGCACAACACACACTGAACAGCTAACCTATAGCACAACACGCACTGAACAGCTAACCTATAGCACAACACGCACTGAACAGCTTACCTATAGCACAACACGCACACACTGAACAGCTTACCTATAGCACAACACACACACACACTGAACAGCTAACCTATAGCACAACACACACTGAACAGCTAACCTATAGCACAACACGCACTGAACAGCTAACCTATAGCACAACACACACTGAACAGCTAACCTATAGCACAACAAGCACTGAAAAGCTAACCTATAGCACAACACGCACTGAACAGCTAACCTATAGCACAACACGCACTGAACAGCTAACCTATAGCACAACACACACTGAACAGCTTACCTATAGCACAACACACACTGAACAGCTTACCTATAGCACACACACACTGAACAGCTAACCTATAGCACAACACACTGAACAGCTTTCCTATAGCACAACACACTGAACAGCTTACCTATAGCACAACACGCACTGAACAGCTAACCTATAGCACAACACACACTGAACAGCTTACCTATAGCACAACACGCACACACTGAACAGCTTACCTATAGCACAACACACACTGAACAGCTAACCTATAGCAC
Source organism: Oncorhynchus nerka (assembly GCF_034236695.1). NCBI lineage: Eukaryota > Metazoa > Chordata > Actinopteri > Salmoniformes > Salmonidae > Oncorhynchus > Oncorhynchus nerka. The sequence continues at coordinate 20,796,188 of NC_088411.1, forward strand.
AACACACACTGAACAGCTAACCTATAGCACAACACGCACTGAACAGCTAACCTATAGCACAACACACTGAACAGCACTATAGCACACACTGAACACACTGAACAGCTAACCTATAGCACAACACGCACTGAACAGCTTAACCTATAGCACAACACGCACACACTGAACAGCTAACCTATAGCACAACAACACACACTGAACAGCTTACCTATAGCACAACAACACACACTGAACAGCTTATAGCACAACACACCTGAACAGCTTACCATAGCACAACACACACTGAACAGCTTAACCTATAGCACACAACACAGCACTGAACAGCTAACCTATAGCACAACACACACTGAACAGCTAACCTATAGCACAACACACACTGAACAGCTTACCTATAGCACAACACGCACTGAACAGCTAACCTATAGCACAACACACACTGAACAGCTAGCACAACACACACTGAACCTATAGCACAACACACACTGAACACACTGAACCTATAGCACAACACACACTGAACAGCTAACCTATAGCACAACACACACTGAACAGCTACCTATAGCACAACACACACTGAACAGCTTACCTATAGCACAACACACACTGAACAGCTTACCTATAGCACAACACACACTGAACAGCTTACCTATAGCACAACACACACTGAACAGCTTACCTATAGCAGCACAACACACTGAACAGCTAACCTATAGCACAACACACACTGAACAGCTAACCTATAGCACAACACACACTGAACAGCTTACCTATAGCACAACACACACACTGAACAGCTAACCTATAGCACAACACGCACTGAACAGCTTACCTATAGCACAACACACACTGAACAGCTTACCTATAGCACAACACACACTGAACAGCTTACCTATAGCACAACACACACACACTGAACAGCTAACCTATAGCACAACACACACTGAACAGCTTACCTATAGCACAACACACACTGAACAGCTTACCTATAGCACAACACACACTGAACAGCTAACCTATAGCACAACACACACTGAACAGCTAACCTATAGCACAACACACTGAACAGCTTACCTATAGCACAACACACACTGAACAGCTACCCTATAGCACAACACACACTGAACAGCTAACCTATAGCACAACACACACACACACTGAACAGCTACCCTATAGCACAACACACTGAACAGCTTACCTATAGCACAACACACACTGAACAGCTACCCTATAGCACAACACACTGAACAGCTAACCTATAGCACTGAACAACACACACTGAAACAACAGCACTGAACAGCTAACCTATAGCACAACACACTGAACAGCACCTAGCACAACACAGCACTGAACAGCTGAAACCTATAGCACACACACACACACTGAACAGCTTACCTATAGCACAACACACACACACACTGAACAGCTTACCTATAGCACAACATAGCACAGCACAACACACTGAACAGCTTACCTATAGCACAACACACACTGAACAGCTACCTATAGCACAACACACTGAACACTACCTATAACAAGCTTACCTATAGCACAACACACACACTGAACAGCTAACCTATAGCACAACACGCACTGAACACTATAGCACAACACACACTGAACAGCTAACCTATAGCACAAACACACACTGAACAGCTTACCTATAGCACAACACACACTGAACAGCTAACCTATAGCACAACACACACTGAACAGCTTACCTATAGCACAACACACACTGAACAGCTAACCTATAGCACAACACACACTGAACAGCTAACCTATAGCACAACACACACTGAACAGCTAACCTATAGCACAACACGCACTGAACAGCTAACCTATAGCACAACACACACTGAACAGCTAACCTATAGCACACACACTGAACAGCTTAACCTAGCACAACACACACTGAACAGCTTACCTATAGCACAACACACACACACTGAACAGCTTACCTATAGCACAACACACACACAGCACAACACACACTGAACAGCTAACCTATAGCACACACACTGAACAGCACCTGAACAGCTAACCTATAGCACAACACACACTGAACAGCTTACCTATAGCACAACACACACTGAACAGCTTACCTATAGCACAACACACTGAACACACTGAACAGCTTACCTATAGCACAACACACACTGAACACTAACCTATAGAACAGCTATAGCAACACACACACTGAACAGCTTACCTATAGCACAACACACACTGAACAGCTAACCTATAGCACAACACACACTGAACAGCTAACCTATAGCACAACAAGCACTGAACAGCTAACCTATAGCACAACACGCACTGAACAGCTAACCTATAGCACAACACGCACTGAACAGCTAACCTATAGCACAACACGCACTGAACAGCTAACCTATAGCACAACACGCACTGAACAGCTAACCTATAGCACAACACGCACTGAACAACCTATAGCACAACAGCTGAACACCTATAGCACACACACACACACTGAACAGCTAACCTATAGCACAACACACACTGAACAGCTAACCTATAGCACAACAACACTGAACACTGAACAGCTAACCTATAGCACAACACACACTGAACAGCTAACCTATAGCACAACAAGCACTGAACAGCTAACCTATAGCACAACACGCACTGAACAGCTTACCTATAGCACAACACGCACACACTGAACAGCTTACCTATAGCACAACACACACACACACTGAACAGCTTTCCTATAGCACAACACACACACACTGAACAGCTTACCTATAGCACAACACACACTGAACAGCTATAGCACAACACACACTTACCTATAGCACAACACACACTGAACAGCTTACCTATAGCACAACACGCACTGAACAGCTAACCTATAGCACAACACACTGAACAGCTTTCCTATAGCACAACACACTGAACAGCTTACCTATAGCACAACACGCACTGAAAAGCTAACCTATAGCACAACACACACTGAACAGCTTACCTATAGCACAACACACACTGAACAGCTTACCTATAGCACAACACGCACTGAACAGCTACACTGAATAACCTATAGCACAACACACACTGAACAGCTTACCTATAGCACAAACACTGAACACTGAACAGCTAACCTATAGCACAACACACTGAACAGCTAACCTATAGCACAACACACACTGAACAGCTAACCTATAGCACAACACACACTGAACAGCTTACCTATAGCACAACACACACTGAACAGCTAACCTATAGCACAACACACACTGAACAGCTAACCTATAGCACAACACGCACTGAACAGCTTACCTATAGCACAACACGCACACACTGAACAGCTTACCTATAGCACACACACACACACTGAACAGCTAACCTATAGCACACAACACACACTGAACAGCTTACCTATAGCACAACACACACTGAACAGCTTTCCTATAGCACAACACACACTGAACAGCTTACCTATAGCACAACACGCACTGAACAGCTAACCTAGCACAACACACTAGCACAACAACACACTGAACAGCTTACCTATAGCACAACACACACTGAACAGCTTACCTATAGCACAACACACACTGAACAGCTAACCTATAGCACAACACACACTGAACAGCTTACCTATAGCACAACACACACACTGAACACACTATACACAACACACACTGAACAGCTAACCTATAGCACAACACACACTGAACAGCACTATAGCACAACACACTGAACAGCTAACCTATAGCACAACACACTGAACAGCTAACCTATAGCACTGAACAACACACACTGAACAGCTAACCATAGCACAACACACACTGAACAGCTTACCTATAGCACAACACACACTGAACAGCTAACCTATAGCACAACACACACTGAACAGCTAACCTATAGCACAACACGCACTGAACAGCTAACCTATAGCACAACACACACTGAACAGTTACCTATAGCACAACACACACTGAACAGCTAACCTATAGCATAGCACTGAACACACACACTGAACAGCTTACCTAGCACAACACACACTGAACAGCTAACCTATAGCACAACACACACTGAACAGCTAACCTATAGCACAACACACACTGAACAGCTAACCTATAGCACAACACACACTGAACAGCTAACCTATAGCACAACACACTGAACACACTGAACAGCTGAACACCTATAGCACACAACACACACTGAACAGCTTACCTATAGCACAACACACACTGAACAGCTTACCTATAGCACAACACACTGAACAGCTTACCTATAGCACAACACACACTGAACAGCTTACCTATAGCACACACACTGAACAGCTAACCTATAGCACAACACACACTGAACAGCTTAACCTATAGCACAACACACACTGACAGCTTACCTATAGCACAACACACTGAACACTATAGCACAACACACACTGAACAGCTTACCTATAGCACAACACACTGAACAGCTTAACCTAACACAACACACTGAACAGCTTACCTATAGCACAACACACACTGAACAGCTTACCTATAGCACAACACACACTGAACAGCTACCCTATAGCACAACACACACTGAACAGCTAACCTATAGCACAACACACACACACTGAACAGCTACCCTATAGCACAACACACTGAACAGCTTACCTATAGCACAACACACACTGAACAGCTACCCTATAGCACAACACACACTGAACAACTGAACAGCACAAGCACACACACACTGAACAGCTTACCTATAGCACAACACACACTGAACAGCTTACCTATAGCACAACACACACTGAACAGCACCTATAGCACAACACACACCTATAGCACAACACACACTGAACAGCTTACCTATAGCACACAACACACACTGAACAGCTAACCTATAGCACAACACACTGAACAGCTTAACCTATAGAACAGCTAACCAACACACACTGAACAGCTTACCTATAGCACAACACACACTGAACAGCTTAACCTATAGCACAACACACACTGAACAGCTTACCTATAGCACAACACACACTGAACAGCTAACCTATAGCACAGCACACACTGAACAGCTTACCTATAGCACAACACACACTGAACAGCTAACCTATAGCACAACACACACTGAACAGCTTACCTATAGCACAACAACACACACTGAACAGCTTACCTATAGCACAACACACACACTGAACAGCTTACCTATAGCACAACACACACTGAACAGCTAACCTATAGCACAACACACACTGAACAGCACAACCACATAGCAACAACACACACTGAACAGCTTACCTATAGCACAACACACACTGAACAGCTAACCTATAGCACAACACACACTGAACAGCTAACCTATAGCACAACACACACTGAACAGCTAACCTATAGCACAACAGCACTGAACAGCTAACCTATAGCACAACACACTGAACAGCTTACCTATAGCACAAACACACTGAACAGCTTACCTATAGCACATAGCACACACACACACTGAACAGCTAACCTATAGCACAACACACACTGAACAGCTAACCTATAGCACAACACACACTGAACAGCTAACCTATAGCACAACACACACTGAACAGCTAACCTATAGCACAACACACACTGAACAGCACTATAGCACAACACACTGAACAGCTAACCTATAGCACAACACACACTGAACAGCTTACCTATAGCACAACACACACTGAACAACCTATAGCACCTATAGCACAACACACACTGAACAGCTTACCTATAGCACAACACACACTGAACAGCTTACCTATAGCACAACACACACTGAACAGCTAACCTATAGCACAACACACACTGAACAGCTAACCTATAGCACAACACGCACTGAACAGCTAACCTATAGCACAACACACACTGAACAGCTAACCTATAGCACAACAAGCACTGAAAAGCTAACCTATAGCACAACACGCACTGAACAGCTAACCTATAGCACAACACCTATAGCACAACACGCACTGAACAGCTTACCTATAGCACAACACACACACACTGAACAGCTAACCTATAGCACAACACACACTGAACAGCTAACCTATAGCACAACACACTGAACAGCACAACCTATAGCACAACACACACTGAACAGCTAACCTATAGCACAACACACACTGAACAGCTAACCTATAGCACAACACACTGAACAGCTAACCTATAGCACAACACGCACTGAACAGCTAACCTATAGCACAACACACACTGAACAGCTTACCTATAGCACAACACACACACACTGAACAGCTTACCTATAGCACAACACACACTGAACAGCTTACCTATAGCACAACACACACACACTGAACAGCTTACCTATAGCACAACACACACTGAACAGCTTACCTATAGCACAACACACACTGAACAGCTTACCTATAGCACAACACACACTGAACAGCTAACCTATAGCACAACACACACTGAACAGCTTACCTATAGCACAACACACACTGAACAGCTTACCTATAGCACAACACACTGAACAGCTTACCTATAGCACTGAACAGCTTACCTATAGCACCACATAGCACAACACACACTGAACAGCTTACCTATAGCACAACACACACTGAACAGCTACCCTATAGCACAACACACACTGAACAGCTAACCTATAGCACAACACACACACACTGAACAGCTACCCTATAGCACAACACACTGAACAGCTTACCTATAGCACAACACGCACTGAACAGCTTACCTATAGCACAACACGCACTGAACAGCTAACCTATAGCACAACACACACACTGGACAGCTTACCTATAGCACAACACGCACTGAACAGCTTACCTATAGCACAACACGCACTGAACAGCTAACCTATAGCACAACACGCACTGAACAGCTTACCTATAGCACAACACGCACTGAACAGCTTACCTATAGCACACAACACAGCACTGCACAACAGCACTGAACAGCTAACCTATAGCACAACACACTGAACAGCTAACCTATAGCACAACACGCACTGAACAGCTTACCTATAGCACAACACACACTGAACAGCTTACCTATAGCACAACACACACTGAACAGCTTACCTATAGCACAACACACACTGAACAGCTTACCTATAGCACAACACACACTGAACAGCTTACCTATAGCACAACACACACTGAACAGCTAACCTATAGCACAACACACACTGAACAGCTATAGCACAAACACACTGAACAGCTTACCTATAGCACAACACGCACTGAACAGCTAACCTATAGCACAACACACACACTATAGCAACAACACACACTGAACAGCTTACCTATAGCACAACACACACACTGAACAGCTTACCTATAGCACAACACAACACACACTGAACAGCTTACCTATAGCACAACACACTGAACAGCTAACCTATAGCACAAACACACTGAACAGCTAACCTATAGCACAACACACACTGAACAGCACCTATAGCACAACACACTGAACAGCTTACCTATAGCACAACACACACTGAACAGCTTACCTATAGCACAACACACACTGAACAGCTTACCTATAGCACAACACACACTGAACAGCTTACCTATAGCACAACACGCACTGAACAGCACAACACACACTGAACAGCTTACCTATAGCACAACACACACTGAACAGCTAACCTATAGCACAACACAGCACTGAACAGCTAACCTATAGCACAACACGCACTGAACAGCTAACCTATAGCACAACACGCACTGAACAGCTAACCTATAGCACAACACGCACTGAACAGCTTACCTATAGCACAACACGCACTGAACAGCTTACCTATAGCACAACACACACACACTGAACAGCTAACCTATAGCACAACACACACTGAACAGCTAACCTATAGCACAACACGCACTGAACAGCTAACCTATAGCACAACACACACTGAACAGCTAACCTATAGCACAACAAGCACTGAAAAGCTAACCTATAGCACACACACTGAACAGCTACCCTATAGCACAACACACTGAACAGCTTACCTATAGCACAACACACACTGAACAGCTACCCTATAGCACCACACACTGAACAGCTTACCTATAGCACAACACACACTGAACAGCTTACCTATAGCACAACACACACTGAACAGCTGAACCTATAGCACAACACACACTGAACAGCTAACCTATAGCACACACACACTGAACAGCTTACCTATAGCACAACACACACTGAACAGCTTACCTATAGCACAACCGCACTGAACAGCTAACCTATAGCACAACACACACTGAACAGCTAACCTATAGCACAACACACACTGAACAGCTTACCTATAGCACACAACAGCACTGAACAGCTAACCTATAGCACAACACACACTGAACAGCTTACCTATAGCACAACACACTGAACAGCTTACCTATAGCACAACACACACTGAACAGCTAACCTATAGCACAACACACACTGAAACAGCACAACACACACTAGCACAACACACACTGAACAGCACTATAGCACAACACGCACTGAACAGCTTACCTATAGCACAACAGCACTGAACAGCTTAACCTATAGCACAACACACACTGAACAGCTAACCTATAGCACACACATAGCACTGAACAACCTATAGCACAACACACACACTGAACAGCTTACCTATAGCACAACACACACTGAACAGCTAACCTATAGCACAACACACACTGAACAGCTAACCTATAGCACAACACACACTGAACAGCTACCTATAGCACAACACACACTGAACAGCTAACCTATAGCACAACACACACAACACACACTGAACAGCTTACCTATAGCACAACACACACACTGAACAGCTTACCTATAGCACAACACACACTGAACAGCTTAACCTATAGCACAACACACACTGAACAGCTAACCTATAGCACAACACACACTGAACAGCTAACCTATAGCACAACACACACTGAACAGCTAACCTATAGCACAACACACTGAACAGCTAACCTATAGCACAACACGCAGCACAAATAGCACAACACACACTGAACAGCTTACCTATAGCACACACACACACTGAACAGCTTACCTATAGCACAACACACTGAACAGCACCTGAACAGCTAACCTATAGCACAACACACACTGAACAACTATAGCACAACACACACTGAACAGCTTAACCTATAGCACAACACACACTGAACAGCTTACCTATAGCACAACACACACTGCTAACAGCTAACCTATAGCACAGCTTACCTATAGCACACACACACACTGAACAGCTTACCTATAGCACAACACACACTGAACAGCTTACCTAGCACAACACACACTGAACAGCACCAACAACACACTGAACAGCTTACCTATAGCACAACACACACTGAACAGCTAACCTATAGCACAACACACACTGAACAGCTAACCTATAGCACAACACACTGAACAGCTAACCTATAGCACAACACGCACTGAACAGCTAACCTATAGCACAACACACACTGAACAGCTTACCTATAGCACAACACACACACACTGAACAGCTTACCTATAGCACAACACACACTGAACAGCTAACCTATAGCACAACACACACTGAACAGCTAACCTATAGCACAACACACACTGAACAGCTAACCTATAGCACAACACACACTGAACAGCTAACCTATAGCACAACAAGCACTGAAAAGCTAACCTATAGCACAACACGCACTGAACAGCTAACCTATAGCACAACACACACTGAACAGCTTACCTATAGCACAACACACACACACTGAACAGCTTACCTATAGCACAACACACACTGAACAGCTTACCTATAGCACAACACACACTGAACAGCTTACCTATAGCACAACACACACTGAACAGCTAACCTATAGCACAACAACACTGAACACTAGCACAACACACTGAACAGCTTTCCTATAGCACAACACACACTGAACAGCTTACCTATAGCACAACACACACTGAACAGCTTACCTATAGCACAACACACACTGAACAGCTTACCTATAGCACAACACACACTGAACAGCTTACCTATAGCACAACACACACACACACTGAACAGCACACACTGAACAGCTTAACCTATAGCACAACACACACTGAACAGCTTACCTATAGCACACACACACTGAACAGCACTATAGCACAACACACTGAACAGCTAACCTATAGCACAACACACACTGAACAGCACTGAACAGCTAACCTATAGCACAACACACACTGAACAGCTTACCTATAGCACAACACACACTGAACAGCTTACCTATAGCACAACACACACTGAACACTACCTATACACACACTGAACAGCTACCTATAGCTGAACATAGCACACACACACTGAACAGCTTAACCTATAGCACAACACACACTGAACAGCTTACCTATAGCACAACACACACTGAACAGCTTAACCTATAGCACAACACACACTGAACACAACACACACTGAACAGCTAACCTATAGCACAACACGCACTGAACAGCTAACCTATAGCACACACTGAACAGCACACACAACACACTGAACAGCTACCTATAGCACAACACACACTGAACAGCTAACCTATAGCACAACACACACTGAACAGCTTACCTATAGCACAACACACACTGAACACTGAACAGCACACAACCTATAGCACAACACACACTGAACAGCTAACCTATAGCACAACACACTGAACAGCTAACCTATAGCACAACACACACTGAACAGCTAACCTATAGCACAACACGCACTGAACAGCTAACCTATAGCACAACACACACTGAACAGCACCTATAGCACAACACAACACACACTGAACAGCTTACCTATAGCACAACACACACACACTGAACAGCTAACCTATAGCACAACACACACTGAACAGCACCTATAGCACAACACACACTGAACAGCTAACCTATAGCACAACACACACTGAACAGCTAACCTATAGCACACACACTGAACAGCTAACCTATAGCACAACAGCACTGAACAGCTAACCTATAGCACAACACGCACTGAACAGCTTACCTATAGCACACACACACACACTGAACAGCTTACCTATAGCACAACACACACACACTGAACAGCTTACCTATAGCACAACACACACTGAACAGCTTACCTATAGCACAACACACACTGAACAGCTTACCTATAGCACAACACACACTGAACAGCTAACCTATAGCACAACACAACACACTGAACAGCTTTCCTATAGCACAACACACTGAACAGCTTACCTATAGCACAACACACTGAAAGCTAACCTATAGCACAACACACACTGAACAGCTTACCTATAGCACAACACACACACACTGAACAGCTTACCTATAGCACAACACACACTGAACAGCTTTCCTATAGCACAACACACACTGAACAGCTTACCTATAGCACAACACTGAACAGCTTACCTATAGCACAACACACACTGAACAGCTTACCTATAGCACACACACACTGAACAGCACCTATAGCACAACACACACTGAACAGCTTACCTATAGCACACACACACTGAACAGCTAACCTATAGCACAGCACACACACTGAACAGCTGAACCTATAGCACAACACACACTGAACAGCTTACCTATAGCACAACACACACTGAACAGCTTACCTATAGCACAACACACACTGAACAGCTAACCTATAGCACAACAACACACTGAACAGCTGAACCTATAGCACAACACACTGAACAGCTTACCTATAGCACAACACGCACTGAACAGCTAACCTATAGCACAACACACACTGAACAGCACCTATAGCACAACACACACTGAACAGCTTACCTATAGCACAACACCTATAGCACAACACACTGAACAGCTTACCTATAGCACAAACACACACTGAACAGCACCTATAGCACAACACACACTGAACAGCTAACCTATAGCACAACACACACTGAACAGCTAACCTATAGCACAACACACACTGAACAGCTAACCTATAGCACAACACACTGAACAGCTAACCTATAGCACAACAGCACTGAACAGCTTACCTATAGCACAACACACACTGAACAGCTTACCTATAGCACAACACAACACACACTGAACAGCTTACCTATAGCACAACACACACACACTGAACAGCTTACCTATAGCACACACACACACTGAACACTGCTTACCTATAGCACAACACACACTGAACAGCTTACCTATAGCACAACAACACTGAACAGCTTACCTAGCACAACACACACTGAACAGCACCTATAGCACAACACACACTGAACAGCTTACCTATAGCACAACACACTGAACACCTATAGAACACTGAACAGCTAACCTATAGCACAACACAACACACACTGAACAGCTAACCTATAGCACACAACACACACTGAACAGCTTACCTATAGCACAACACACACTGAACAGCTTACCTATAGCACAACACCACTGAACAGCACAAGCACAACACACTGAACAGCTAACCTATAGCACAACACACACTGAACAGCTAACCTATAGCACTGAACACACACACTGAACAGCTAACCTATAGCACAACACACACTGAACAGCAACCTATAGCACAACACACACTGAACAGCTTACCTATAGCACAACACACACTGAACAGCTTACCTATAGCACACACACACTGAACAGCTAACCTATAGCACACACACACTGAACAGCTAACCTATAGCACAACACACACTGAACAGCTTACCTATAGCACAACACACACTGAACAGCTTACCTATAGCACAACACGCACTGAACAGCTAACCTATAACAGCACTGAACAGCTTACCTATAGCACAACAACTGAACAGCTTACCTATAGCACAACAACACACACTGAACAACCTATAGCACACACACTGAACAGCTTACCTATAGCACAACACACACTGAACAGCTTACCTATAGCACAACACACACTGAACAGCTTACCTATAGCACAACACACACTGAACAGCTTACCTATAGCACAACACACACTGAACAGCTAACCTATAGCACAACACACACTGAACAGCACCTATAGCACAACACACACACTGAACAGCTTACCTATAGCACAACACACACTGAACAGCTAACCTATAGCACAACAGCTAACCTATAGCACAACACACACTGAACAGCTAACCTATAGCACTGAACAGCTTACCTATAGCACAACACACACTGAACAGCTTTCCTATAGCACAACACGCACTGAACAGCTTACCTATAGCACAACACGCACTGAACAGCTTACCTATAGCACAACACACACACACTGAACAGCTAACCTATAGCACAACACACACTGAACAGCTAACCTATAGCACAACACGCACTGAACAGCTAACCTATAGCACAACACACACTGAACAGCTAACCTATAGCACAACACGCACTGAACAGCTTACCTATAGCACAACACACACTGAACAGCTTACCTATAGCACAACACACACACACTGAACAGCTTACCTATAGCACAACACACACACACTGAACAGCTTACCTATAGCACAACACACACACTGAACAGCTTACCTATAGCACAACACACACTGAACAGCTTTCCTATAGCACAACACACACTGAACAGCTTACCTATAGCACAACACGCACTGAACAGCTAACCTATAGCACAACACACTGAACAGCTTTCCTATAGCACAACACACACACTGAACAGCTACCTATAGCACAACACACTGAACAGCTTAGCACAACACACACTGAACAGCTTATAGCACAACACACACACTGAACAGCTTACCTATAGCACAAACACACACTGAACAGCTTACCTATAGCACAACACACTGAACAGCTAACCTATAGCACAACACACACTGAACAGCTAACCTATAGCACAACACACACTGAACAGCACCTATAGCACAACACACACTGAACAGCTAACCTATAGCACAACACACTGAACAGCTGAACAGCACCTATAGCACAACACACTGAACAGCTTACCTATAGCACAACACACACACTGAACAGCTTACCTATAGCACAACACACACTGAACAGCTAACCTATACACTGAACACACACTGAACAGCTTACCTATAGCACAACACACACTGAACAGCTAACCTATAGCACAACACACACTGAACAGCTTAACCTATAGCACAACACACACTGAACAGCTAACCTATAGCACAACACACACTGAACAGCTAACCTATAGCACAACACACACTGAACAGCTAACCTATAGCACAACACACACTGAACAGCTTACCTATAGCACAACACACACTGAACAGCTTACCTGAATAGCACAACACGCACTGAACAGCTAACCTATAGCACAACACACACTGAACAGCTAACCTATAGCACAACACACACTGAACAGCTTACCTATAGCACAACACACACTGAACAGAACAGCACTGAACAGCTTACCTATAGCACAACACACACTGAACAGCTTACCTATAGCACAACACAACACTGAACACACTGAACAGCTTACCTATAGCACAACACACACTGAACAGCTAACCTATAGCACAACACACTGAACAGCTAACCTATAGCACAACAGCACTGAACAGCACCTATAGCACAACACACACTGAACAGCTTACCTATAGCACAACACACACTGAACAGCTTACCTATAGCACAACACACACTGAACAGCTAACCTATAGCACAACACACACTGAACAGCTTACCTATAGCACAACACACACTGAACAGCTAACCTATAGCACAACACACACTGAACAGCTAACCTATAGCACAACACACACTGAACAGCTAGCACAACACCTATAGCACAACACACACTGAACACACACTGAACAGCTTACCTATAGCACAACACACACTGAACAGCTAACCTATAGCACAACACACACTGAACAGCTTACCTATAGCACAACACACACACACTGAACAGCTTACCTATAGCACAGCACAACACACACTGAACAGCTTTCCTATAGCACACACACACACACTGAACAGCTTACCTATAGCACAACACACACTGAACAGCTTACCTATAGCACAACACACACTGAACAGCTTACCTATAGCACAACACACACTGAACAGCTTACCTATAGCACAACACACACTGAACAGCTTACCTATAGCACACACACACACTGAACAGCACTGAACACCTATAGCACAACACACACTGAACAGCTAACCTATAGCACAACACACACTGAACAGCTAACCTATAGCACAACACGCACTGAACAGCTAACCTATAGCACAACACACTGAACAGCTTACCTATAGCACAACACACTGAACAGCTTACCTATAGCACACAACACACACTGAACAGCTAACCTATAGCACAACACACACTGAACAGCACTGAACCTATAGCACAACACACACTGAACAGCTAACCTATAGCACAACACACACTGAACAGCTAACCTATAGCACAACACGCACTGAACAGCTAACCTATAGCACAACACACACTGAACAGCTAACCTATAGCACAACACACACTGAACAGCTTACCTATAGCACAACACACACACACTGAACAGCTTACCTATAGCACAACAACACACACTGAACAGCTTACCTATAGCACAACACACACTGAACACCTATAGCACAACACACACACTGAACAGCTAACCTATAGCACAACACACACTGAACAGCTAACCTATAGCACAACACACACTGAACAGCTAACCTATAGCACAACACACACTGAACAGCTTACCTATAGCACAACACACACTGAACAGCTACCTATAGCACAACACACACTGAACAGCTTACCTATACACAACACACACTGAACAGCTAACCTATAGCACAACACACACTGAACAGCTAACCTATAGCACAACACACACTGAACAGCTAACCTATAGCACAACACGCACTGAACAGCTAACCTATAGCACAAAACACACTGAACAGCTAACCTATAGCACAACACACACTGAACAGCTTACCTATAGCACAACACACACTGAACAGCTAACCTATAGCACAACACACACTGAACAGCTAACCTATAGCACAACACACACTGAACAGCTTAACCTATAGCACACAACACACACTGAACAGCTGAAACCTATAGCACAACACACACTGAACAGCTAACCTATAGCACAACACGCACTGAACAGCTAACCTATAGCACACAACACAACACGCACTGAACAGCTAACCTATAGCACAACACACTGAACAGCTTACCTATAGCACAACACACACACTGAACAGCTTACCTATAGCACAACACACACACACTGAACAGCTTTCCTATAGCACACAACACACACTGAACAGCTTACCTATAGCACAACACACACTGAACAGCTTACCTATAGCACAACACACACACACTGAACAGCTTACCTATAGCACAACACACACTGAACAGCTTACCTATAGCACAACACACACTGAACAGCTTACCTATAGCACAACACACACTGAACAGCTTACCTATAGCACAACACACACTGAACAGCTTACCTATAGCACAACACACACTGAACAGCTTACCTATAGCACAACACACACTGAACAGCTAACCTATAGCACAACACGCACTGAACAGCTAACCTATAGCACAACACGCACTGAACAGCTAACCTATAGCACAACACGCACTGAACAGCTAACCTATAGCACAACACGCACTGAACAGCTTACCTATAGCACAACACACACTGAACAGCTTACCTATAGCACAACACACACTGAACAGCTTACCTATAGCACACAACACACTGAACAGCTTACCTATAGCACAACAACACACACTGAACAGCTAACCTATAGCACAACACACACTGAACAGCACTGAACACACTGAACAGCTAACCTATAGCACAACACACACTGAACAGCTAACCTATAGCACAACACGCACTGAACAGCTAACCTATAGCACAACACACACTGAACAGCTTACCTATAGCACACACTGAAGCTAACCTATAGCACACACACTGAACAGCTTACCTATAGCACAACACACACACACTGAACAGCTTACCTATAGCACAACACACACACACTGAACAGCTTACCTATAGCACAACACACACTGAACAGCTTACCTATAGCACAACACACACTGAACAGCTTACCTATAGCACAACACACACTGAACAGCTTAACCTATAGCACAACACACACTGAACAGCTTACCTATAGCACAACACACACTGAACAGCTAACCTATAGCACAACACACACTGAACAGCTAACCTATAGCACAACACACACTGAACAGCTTACCTATAGCACAAGCACTGAACAGCACACACACTGAACAGCTTACCTATAGCACAACACACACTGAACAGCTTACCTATAGCACAACACACACTGAACAGCTAACCTATAGCACAACACACACTGAACAGCTTACCTATAGCACAACACACACTGAACAGCTTACCTATAGCACAACACACTGAACAGCTAACCTATAGCACAACACACACTGAACAGCTTACCTATAGCACAACACACACACTGAACAGCTTACCTATAGCACAACACACACTGAACAGCTAACCTATAGCACAACACACACTGAACAGCTTACCTATAGCACACACACACTGAACAGCTTACCTATAGCACAACACACACTGAACAGCTAACCTATAGCACAACACACTGAACAGCTTACCTATAGCACTGAACAGCAACCTATAGCACAACACACACTGAACAGCTAACACAACACACAACACAGCTTACTGAACAGCTTTACCTATAGCACAACACGCACTGAACAGCTAACCTATAGCACACAACACACACTGAACAGCTAACCTATAGCACAACACACTGAACAGCTAACCTATAGCACAACACACACTGAACAGCTAACCTATAGCACAACACACACTGAACAGCTACCTATAGCACAACAACACACCACACTGAACAGCTTACCTATAGCACAACACACACACACACTGAACAGCTTACCTATAGCACAACACGCACTGAACAGCTAACCTATAGCACAACACACACTGAACAGCTTACCTATAGCACAACACACACTGAACAGCTTACCTATAGCACAACACACACTGAACAGCTTACCTATAGCACAACACACACTGAACAGCTTACCTATAGCACAACACACACTGAACAGCTTACCTATAGCACAACACACACTGAACAGCTAACCTATAGCACAACACGCACTGAACAGCTAACCTATAGCACAACACACACTGAACAGCTAACCTATAGCACAACACGCACTGAACAGCTAACCTATAGCACAACACACACTGAACAGCTTACCTATAGCACAACACGCACTGAACAGCGCACTACTGAACAGCACAACACGCACTGAACAGCTTACCTATAGCACAACACACACACACTGAACAGCTAACCTATAGCACAACACACTGAACAGCTAACCTAGAACAGCACTGAACAGCTAACCTATAGCACAACACACACTGAACAGCTAACCTAGCACAACACACACTGAACAGCTAACCTATAGCACAACACACTGAACAGCTAACCTATAGCACACACGCACTGAACAGCACCTGAACACACACACTGAACAGCTTACCTATAGCACAACACGCACTGAACAGCTTTACCTATAGCACAACAACACACACTGAACAGCTTACCTATAGCACAGCTTACCTATAGCACACACACACTGAACAGCTTACCTATAGCACAACACACACTGAACAGCTTACCTATAGCACAACACACACTGAACAGCTTACCTATAGCACAACAACACAGCACTGAACAGCTAACCTATAGCACACACACACTGAACAGCTTACCTATAGCACAACACACACTGAACAGCTTACCTATAGCACAACACGCACTGAACAGCTAACCTATAGCACAACACACACTGAACAGCTTACCTATAGCACAACACACACTGAACAGCTTACCTATAGCACAACACACACTGAACAGCTTACCTATAGCACAACACACACTGAACAGCTAACCTATAGCACAACACACACTGAACAGCTAACCTATAGCACAACACACACTGAACAGCTTACCTATAGCACAACACACACACACTGAACAGCTTAACCCTATAGAACAGCACAACACACACTGAACAGCTTACCTATAGCACAACACACACTGAACAGCTAACCTATAGCACAACACACACTGAACAGCTTAACCTATAGCACAACACACACTGAACAACAGCTGAACCTATAGCACAACACACACTGAACAGCTAACCTATAGCACAACACACACTGAACAGCTAACCTATAGCACAACACACACTGAACAGCTTACCTATAGCACAACACACACACACTGAACAGCACCTATAGCACAACACACACTGAACAGCTTACCTATAGCACACACACACA
Source organism: Oncorhynchus nerka (assembly GCF_034236695.1). NCBI lineage: Eukaryota > Metazoa > Chordata > Actinopteri > Salmoniformes > Salmonidae > Oncorhynchus > Oncorhynchus nerka. Next base: position 20,815,548 of record NC_088411.1, read on the forward strand.
CTGAACAGCTTACCTATAGCACAACACACACACCTATAGCACAACACACACTGAACAGCTTAACCTATAGCACAACACACACTGAACAGCTAACCTATAGCACAACACACACTGAACAGCTTACCTATAGCACAACACACACACTGAACAGCTTACCTATAGCACAACACTGAACACACACACTGAACAGCTTAGCACCTATAGCACAACACACACTGAACAGCTTACCTATAGCACAACACACACTGAACAGCTAACCTATAGCACAACACACACTGAACACACCTATAGCACAAACACACACTGAACAGCTTACCTATAGCACAACACACACTGAACAGCACCTATAGCACAACACACACTGAACAGCTTACCTATAGCACAACACACACTGAACAGCTTACCTATAGCACAACACACACTGAACAGCTTTCCTATAGCACAACACACACTGAACAGCTTACCTATAGCACAACACGCACTGAACAGCTAACCTATAGCACAACACACTGAACAGCTTTCCTATAGCACAACACACTGAACAGCTTACCTATAGCACAACACGCACTGAAAAGCTAACCTATAGCACAAACACACACTGAACAGCTTACCTATAGCACACACATACACACTGAACAGCTTACCTATAGCACAACACACACTGAACAGCTTACCTATAGCACAACACACACTGAACAGCTAACCTATAGCACAACACACACTGAACAGCTAACCTATAGCACAACAAGCACTGAAAAGCTAACCTATAGCACAACACGCACTGAACAGCTAACCTATAGCACAACACACTGAACAGCTTAACCTATAGCACAACACACACTGAACAGCTTACCTATAGCACAACACACACTGAACAGCTTACCTATAGCACAACACACACTGAACAGCTTACCTATAGCACACACACACTGAACACACAGCACTGAACAGCTAACCTATAGCACAACACACACTGAACAGCTTACCTATAGCACAACACACACTGAACAGCTAACCTATAGCACAACACACACTGAACAGCTTACCTATAGCACAACACACTGAACAGCTTACCTATAGCACAACACGCACTGAACAGCTAACCTATAGCACAACACACACTGAACAGCTAACCTATAGCACAAACACACACTGAACAGCTTACCTATAGCACAACACACACTAGAACAGCTTACCTATAGCACAACACACACTGAACAGCTAACCTATAGCACAACACACTGAACAGCTTACCTATAGCACAACACACACTGAACAGCTTACCTATAGCACAACACACACTGAACAGCACCTATAGCACAACAACACACTGAACAGCTAACCTATAGCACTGAAACACACACTGAACAGCTTACCTAGCACAACACGCACTGAACAGCTAACCTATACAACACACACTGAACAGCTTACCTATAGCACAACACACACTGAACAGCTTACCTATAGCACAACACACACTGAACAGCTAACCTATAGCACAACACACACACCTGAACACTGAACAGCTTACCTATAGCACAACACACACTGAACAGCTTACCTATAGCACAACACACACTGAACAGCTTACCTATAGCACAACACACACTGAACAGCTGAACCTATAGCACAACACACACTGAACAGCTAACCTATAGCACAACACACACTGAACAGCTGAAACCTATAGCACAACACACACTGAACAGCTGAACCTATAGCACAACACACTGAACAGCTTACCTATAGCACACACACACTGAACAGCTTAACCTATAGCACAACAACACACACTGAACAGCTAACCTATAGCACAACACACACTGAACAGCTTACCTATAGCACAACACGCACTGAACAGCTAACTTATAGCACAACACACACTGAACAGCTTACCTATAGCACAACACACACTGAACAGCTTACCTATAGCACAACACGCACACACTGAACAGCTAACCTATAGCACAACACACACTGAACAGCTTACCTATAGCACAACACACACACTGAACAGCTTACCTATAGCACAACACACACACACTGAACAGCTTACCTATAGCACAACACAACACAGCACTGAACAGCACACAACACACACTGAACAGCTAACCTATAGCACAACACACTGAACAGCTAACCTATAGCACAACACACACTGAACAGCTAACCTATAGCACAAGCACAACACACACTGAACACACACAACACTATAGCACAAACACGCACTGAACAGCTAACCTATAGCACAACACACACTGAACAGCTTACCTATAGCACAACACACACACTGAACAGCTTACCATACACACACACACACTGAACAGCTTTCCTATAGCACAACACACACACACTGAACAGCTTACCTATAGCACAACACACACTGAACAGCTTTCCTATAGCACAACACACACTGAACAGCTTACCTATAGCACAACACGCACTGAACAGCTAACCTATAGCACAACACACTGAACAGCTTTCCTATAGCACAACACACTGAACAGCTTACCTATAGCACAACACGCACTGAAAAGCTAACCTATAGCACAACACACACTGAACAGCTAACCTATAGCACACACACACACTGAACAGCTTACCTAGCAACACACACACTGAACAGCTTACCTATAGCACAACACAGCACTGAACAGCTAACCTATAGCACAACACACTGAACAGCTAACCTATAGCACAACACACACTGAACAGCTAACCTATAGCACAACACACACTGAACAGCTTACCTATAGCACAACACAGCACAACACACACTGAACAGCTTACCTATAGCACAACACACACTGAACAGCTTACCTATAGCACAACACACACACACTGAACAGCTACCTATAGCACAACACCTGATAGCACAACAACACACACTGAACAGCTTACCTATAGCACAACAACACACTGAACAGCTAGCACAAACCTATAGCTAACCTATACACAACACACACTGAACAGCTAACCTATAGCACAACACGCACTGAACAGCTAACCTATAGCACAACACGCACTGAACAGCTAACCTATAGCACAACACACACTGAACAGCTTACCTATAGCACAACACACACTGAACAGCTTACCTATAGCACAACACACACTGAACAGCTAACCTATAGCACAACACACACACTGAACAGCTAACCTATAGCACAACACACACTGAACAGCTAACCTATAGCACACACACTTACCACAACAGCTAACCTATAGCACACAACACACACTGAACAGCTTACCTATAGCACAACACGCACAACACACACTGAACAGCTAACCTATAGCACAACACACACACACTGAACAGCTAACCTATAGCACAACACACACTGAACAGCTAACCTATAGCACAACACGCACTGAACAGCTAACCTATAGCACAACACACACTGAACAGCTAACCTATAGCACAACAAGCACTGAAAAGCTAACCTATAGCACAACACGCACTGAACAGCTAACCTATAGCACAACACGCACTGAACAGCTTACCTATAGCACAACACACACTGAACAGCTAACCTATAGCACAAACACTGAACAGCTTACCTATAGCACACTGAACAGCTAACCTATAGCACAACACACACACACTGAACACAACACACACTGAACAGCTTACCTATAGCACAACACACACACTAGCACAACACACACTGAACAGCTTACCTATAGCACAACACACACTGAACAGCTTTCCTATAGCACAACACACACTGAACAGCTTACCTATAGCACAACACGCACTGAACAGCTAACCTATAGCACAACACACTGAACAGCTTTCCTATAGCACAACACACTGAACAGCTTACCTATAGCACAACACACACTGAACAGCTAACCTATACTGCACTATAGCACAACAACACACACTGAACAGCTTACCTATAGCACAACACACACACACTGAACAGCTAACCTATAGCACAACACACACTGAACAGCTAACCTATAGCACAACACGCACTGAACAGCTAACCTATAGCACAACACACACTGAACAGCTAACCTATACACACAACTATAGCACACACACACTGAACAGCTTAGCACCTATAGCACAACACGCACTGAACAGCTAACCTATAGCACAACACACACTGAACAGCTTACCTATAGCACAAACACACACTGAACAGCACAACACACCTGAACATAGCACAACACACACACTGAACAGCTTACCTATAGCACAACACACACTGAACAGCTTTAACCTATAGCACAACACACACTGAACAGCTTACCTATAGCACAACACACTGAACAGCTTAACCTATAGCACAACACACTGAACAGCTTAACCTATAGCACAACACACACTGAACAGCTTACCTATAGCACAACACACACTGAAACAGCACAACCTATAGCACTATAGCACAACACACTGAACAGCTTACCTATAGCACAACACGCACACACTGAACAGCTTACCTATAGCACAACACACACACACTGAACAGCTTACCTATAGCACAACACACACTGAACAGCTAACCTATAGCACAACACACTGAACAGCTTTCCTATAGCACAACACACTGAACAGCTTACCTATAGCACAACACGCACTGAAAAGCTAACCTATAGCACAACACACACTGAACAGCTTACCTATAGCACACAACACAGCTTACCTATAGCACACAACACACTGAACAGCTTACCTATAGCACACACACACTGAACAGCTTACCTATAGCACAACACACACACTGCACAACAGCTAACCTATAGCACAACACACACTGAACAGCTTACCTATAGCACAACACGCACTGAACAGCTTACCTATAGCACACAACACACTGAACAGCACCTATGCACAACACACACTGAAAAGCTAACCTATAGCACAACACACACTGAACAGCTAACCTATAGCACAACACGCACACAGCTAACCTATAACAGCTGAACCTATAGCACAACACACACACTGAACAGCTTAGCCAACAGCACAACACACACTGAACAGCTTACCTATAGCACAACACACACTGAACAGCTAACCTATAGCACACACACACACTGAACAGCTTACCTATAGCAGCACACACTGAACAGACTTATAGCACAACACGCACTGAACAGCTTACCTATAGCACAACACACTGAACAGCACCTATAGCACACACACTAACCTATAGCACAACACACACTGAACAGCTTATAGCACAAATCACACTGAACAGCTTATTTATATAGCACACACTGAACAGCACAACCTACACACACACTGCACAACACACACTGAACAGCTTACCTATACAGCACAACACACACTGAACAGCTACCTATACAACACACACAGAACCTACTGAACAGCAAACACACTAGGAAGACAACCACCAGGCTGAACAGCTGAACCTATACCTATAACCTATGGCACAACACACACAGCACAACACACACAAAGATGCTAACCTATAGCACAACAACACTGAACAGCTAACCTATAGCACCACCTATAGTTAGCACAACACACAACACACAACACACTGGAACACACACTGAACAGCTCACCTGTAGCACACACACACTGGCACAACCTAGGGCTGAACAGGTAGCACAACACACACTGAACAGCTTACCTATAGCACAACACGACTGAACAGCTTACCTATAGCACAACAGCAAACACTGAACAGCACAACACACACTGAACAGCTAACCTATAGGCACTGAACAGCTAACCTATAGCACAACACTCACTGGCATAGCACAACAGCACACTGAACACGAGCTGAACCTATAGCACAACGCACTGAACTGAACAGCTAACCAGCATATAATACAAAGGCACTGAACACTGAACAGCTAACCTGGACTGGGGACACAACACATGCACTGAACAGCTAACCACTAGCACAACACACACCTATAGCACAACAGCACATAGCACAACACACTGAACAGCTAACCTATAGCACAACACGCACTAGTAACCTGGAACAGGCATAGCACAACACACTGGTCCTAGGGCACAGGTCCTAGCACAACACACACTGAACAGAGACACTGAACAGCTTACCTATAGCACAACACACACTGAACAGCTTACCTATGGCACAACACACACTGAACAGCTAACCTATAGCACAACACACTGAACATTCCACAACACACAGCTTACCTATGAACAGCTAACCTATAGCACAACACACACCTATAACACAACTGACCCTAACACACTGAACAGCTTACCTATAGCACAACACACACTGAACAGCACTAAAAGCTTACACCCTGGAGGCTATAGACACACTGAACAAGAACACAACACACACTGAACAGACCTATAGCACAACACACTGAACAGCTTTCCTAACTGAACCTTATAGCACAACCCACTTTACCTATAGCACAACACACACACAGCTGAAGCTTACCTATAGCACAACACAACACACTATCCTACAACACGCACACAACACACACTGAACAGCTTACCTATAGCACAACACGCACTGCACAACAGCTAACCTATAGCACAACACAACTGGAACAGCACTGAACAGCTGAACAGCCCTATAGCACAACACACTGAACAGCTTACCTATAGCACAACAACACACACTGAACAGCTTACCTATAGCACACACTGAACACACACTGAACAGCTGAACAGCTAACCTATAGCACAACACACACTGAACAGCTTACCTATAGCACAACACGCACTGAACAGCTTACCTATAGTACAACACGCACTGAACAGCTAACCTATAGCACAACACACACACTGGACAGCTTACCTATAGCACAACACGCACTGAACAGCTTACCTATAGCACAACACGCACTGAACAGCTAACCTATAGCACAACACGCACTGAACAGCTTACCTATAGCACAACACGCACTGAACAGCTTACCTATAGCACAACACACACTGAACAGCTTACCTATAGCACAACACACACTGAACAGCTAACCTATAGCACAACACACACTGAACAGCTAACCTATAGCACAACACGCACTGAACAGCTAACCTATAGCACAACACACACTGAACAGCTAACCTATAGCACAACAAGCACTGAAAAGCTAACCTATAGCACAACACGCACTGAACAGCTAACCTATAGCACAACAAACACGCACTGAACAGCTTACCTATAGCACACACACTGAACAGCTTACCTATAGAACAACACGCACACACTGAACAGCTTACCTATAGCACAACACACACTGAACAGCTTTCCTATAGCACAACACACACTGAACAGCTTACCTATAGCACAACACACACTGAACAGCTAACCTATAGCACAACACACTGAACAGCTTTCCTATAGCACAACACACTGAACAGCTTACCTATAGCACAACACGCACTGAAAAGCTAACCTATAGCACAACACACACTGAACAGCTTACCTATAGCACAACACGCACACACTGAACAGCTTACCTATAGCACAACACACACACACTGAACAGCTTACCTATAGCACAACACACACTGAACAGCTAACCTATAGCACAACACACACTGAACAGCTTACCTATAGCACAACACACACTGAACAGCTAACCTATAGCACAACACGCACTGAACAGCTTACCTATAGCACAACACACACTGAACAGCTTACCTATAGCACAACACACTGAACAGCTAACCTATAGCACAACACTAACCTACACTGAACAGCACTATAGCACACACACTGAACAGCTTACCTATAGCACAACACACTGAACAGCACCTAGCACAACACAACAGCTTACCTATAGCACAACACACACTGAACAGCTAACCTATAGCACAACACACACTGAACAGCTTACCTATAGCACAACACACACTGCACTGGAACAGCACCTATGCACTGAAACACTGAACAGCTAACCTATAGCACAACACACTGAACAGCTTACCTATAGCACAACACACTGAACAGCTTACCTATAGCTGACACACACTGAACAGCTTACCTATAGCACAACACACACTGAACAGCTTACCTATAGCACACACACACACTGAACAGCTACCTATAGCACAAACACACTGAACAGCTAACCTATAGCACAACACACACTGAACAGCACCTATAGGCACTGAACAGCTACCTATAGCACACACACACTGAACAGCTTACCTATAGCACACACACACTGAACAGCTACCTATAGCACAACACACACTGAACAGCTACCTATGGCACAACACACACACACACTGAACAGCTAACCTATAGCACAACACACACTGAAACAGCAACACCTATAGCTAACACACACTGAACAGCTACCTATAGCACAACACACACTGAACAGCTAACCTATAGCACAACACGCACTGAACAGCTTACCTATAGCACAACACGCACTGAACAGCTAACCTATAGCACAACACACTGAACAGCTTTACCTATGGCACAACACGCACACTGGACAGCTTACCTATGGCACTGAACAGCACACACTGAACAGCTTACCTATAGCACAACACACACTGAACAGCTAACCCTAGCACAACACGCACTGGACACTGAACAGCTTACCTAACCTATAGCACATACACAACACACACTGAACAGCTAACCTATGGCACAACACACACTGGACAGCTAACCTATAGCACAACACACACTGCTGGACACTGAACAACCTATAGCACAACACACACTGAACAGCTAACCTATAGCACAACACACACTGGCACAACAGCTGAACAACTACACCTATAGCACAAACACGCACTGAAACAGCTAACCTATAGCACAACACACACTGAACAGCTAACCTATGGCACAACACACACTGGACAGCTTACCTATAGCACAACACACACAGCACTGGACACACTTTCCTATAGCACAACACACACACACACTGAACAGCTAACCTATAGCACAAACACACACACTGAACAGCACTGAACAACCTATAGCACAACACACACTGAACAGCTTTCCTATAGCACAACACACACTGAACAGCTTACCTATAGCACAACACGCACTGAACAGTTAACCTATAGCACAACACACTGAACAGCTTTCCTATAGCACAACACACTGAACAGCTTACCTATAGCACAACACGCACTGAAAAGCTAACCTATAGCACAACACACACTGAACAGCTTACCTATAGCACAACACTGAACACACCTATGGCACAAACACACACACTGAACAGCTTACCTATAGCACAACACGCACACACTGAACAGCTTACCTATAGCACAACACACACTGAACAGCTAACCTATAGCACAACACGCACTGAACAGCTAACCTATAGCACAACACACTGAACAGCTAACCTATAGCACAACACGCACTGAACAGCACTGGCACAACACGCCTAACAGCTAACCTATAGCACAACACACACTGGACAGCTTACCTATGGCACAACACACACTGGACACTGAACAGCTTACCTGAACAGCTTACCTAGCACAACACACTGAACAGCTACCTATAGCACACACACTGAACAGCTAACCTATAGCACACACACACAGCTAACCTGAACAGCTGAACACCTATGGCAACACTGAACACACACTGAACAGCTTACCTATGGCACCTATAGCACAACAGCTGAACAGCTTACCTATAGCACAACACGCACTGAACAGCTAACCTATAGCACAACACACACACTGGACAGCTAACCTATAGCACAACACTGAACAGCACTGGACTGAACAGCTAACCTATAGCACAACACGCACTGAACAGCTAACCTATGGCACACACACACAGCACTGAACAAGCTAACCTATAGCACAACACACACTGAACAGCTAACCTATAGCACAACACAACACACACTGAACAGCTTACCTATAGCACAACACACACACACTGGACAGCTAACCTATGGCACAACACTGAACTGGACAACACACACTGAACAGCTAACCTATAGCACAACACACACTGGACAGCTAACCTATAGCACAACACACACACTGGACATAGCTGAACCTATAGCACAACACACACTGAACAGCTAACCTATAGCACAACACACGAACAGCTTTCCTGGACAACTACCTATAGCACAACACGCACTGGACAGCTAACCTATGAACAGCTTACTGCACAACGCACACACTGAACAGCTTACCTATAGCACAACACACACACACTGAACAGCTTACCTATGGCACACACACACACTGAACAGCTTACCTATAGCACAACACACACTGAACAGCTAACCTATAGCACAACACACACTGGACAGCTTACCTATGGCACAACAGCACTGAACAGCTAACCTATGGCACAACACACACTGGACACTTTACCTATAGGCACTGAACAGCTTACCTATAGCACAACACACTGAACAGCTTACCTATAGCACAACACACACTGAACAGCTAACCTATAGCACAACACACACTGAACAGCTTACCTATGGCACAACACGCACACACTGAACAGCTAACCTATGGCACACACACACTGGACAGCTTAACCTATAGCACAACACACACTGGAACAGCTTACCTATAGCACAACACACTGGACAGCTTACCTATAGCACAACACACACTGAACAGCTACCTATAGCACAACACACACTGGACAGCTAACCTATGGCACAACACACACTGGACAGCTTACCTATAGCACAACACGCACACACACTGGACAGCTTACCTGAACACACTGAACAGCTAACCTATGGCACAACACACACTGAACAGCTAACCTATAGCACAACACACACTGAACATAGCACAACACACTGAACAGCTAACCTAACAGCTGGAAAAGCTAACCTATGGCACAACACACTGGACAGCTAACCTATGGCACAACACACTGGACAGCTTACCTATAGCACAACACACACTGGACAGCTTACCTATGGCACACACACACACTGACAGCACAACCTATAGCACACACACACACTGAACAGCTTACCTATGGCACAACACACACTGAACAGCTAACCTATAGCACACACACACTGAACAGCTTACCTATAGCACAAACACACACTGGACACACTGAACAGCTTACCTATAGCACAACACGCACTGGACGAGCTAACCTATAGCACAACACACACTGGACAGCTAACCTATGGCACAACACGCACACACTGGACAGCTTACCTATAGCACAACACACACTGGACAGCTTAACCTATGGCACAACACACACTGAACAGCTTACCTATAGCACAACACACACACACTGGACTATAGCACAACACACACTGAACAGCTATGGCAACACGCACACACTGGACAGCTTACCTATAGCACAACACACACTGGAACAGCTAACCTATGGCACAAACACACACTGGACAGCTTACCTATAGCACAACACGCACTGAACAGCTAACCTATGGCTGGCACACACGCACTGAACAGCTAACCTATGGCACAACAACACAGCACTGGACAGCACCTATGGCACACGCACACACTGGACAGCTAACCTATAGCACAACACACTGGACAGCTTACCTATGGCACAACACACACACACTGGACATAGACAAACACTGAACAGCTAACCTATGGCACAACACACACTGGACAGCTAACCTATAGCACACACACACTGGACAGCTAGCTTTACCTATAGCACAACACACACTGGACAGCTAACCTATGGCACAACACACACTGGACAGCTAACCTATAGCACAACACGCACTGGACACTTACCTATGGCACAACACACACACTGGACAGCTTACCTATGGCACTGAACCTATAGCACACACACACTGGACAGCACCTATGGCACAACACACACTGGACAGCTAACCTATGGCACAACACACACTGGACAGCTAACCTATGGCACAACACACACTGGAACCTATGGCACAACACGCACACTGGACAGCTTACCTATGGCACAACACACACTGGACAGCTAACCTATGGCACAACACACACTGGACAGCTAACCTATAGCACACACTGGACACACCTGGCACAACACGCACTGGCTAACAGCACAACACACACTGGCCTATAGCACAACACACACTGGACAGCTACCTATAGCACACACACACTGGACAGCTTACCTATGGCACAACACACACACACTGGACAGCTAACCTATAGCACAACACTACTGGCACACCAGCTTAGCTAAGCACACACACACTGGACAGCTAACCTATGGCACAACACACACTGACAGCTAACCTATGGCACAACACACACTGGACAGCTAACCTATGGCACACACACTGGACACTGACCTATGGCACAACACACACTGAACAGCTTACCTATAGCACAACACGCACACACACTGGAACAGCTTACCTATGGCACAACACAACACACTGACAGCTTGCCTAGCAACACACTATGGCACAACACACACACAATGGCACACACTGGACAGCTTACCTATGGCACAACACACACTGGACAGCTAACCTATGGCACAACACACTGAACAGCTTACCTATGGCACACACACACACTGGACACACTGAACAGCTTTCCTATAGCACAACACACACTGGACAGCTTAACCTATGGCACAACACACACTGAACAGCTAACCTATAGCACAACACACTGAACAGCTTTCCTATAGCACAACACACACTGAACACCTATAGCACAACACACACTGAACAGCTTACCTATAGCACAACACGCACTGAACAGCTAACCTATGGCACAACACACTGGACAACCTATAGCACAACACACACTGAACAGCTTACCTATGGCACAACACACACTGGACAGCTAACCTATAGCACAACACACACTGGACAGCTTACCTATAGCACAACACACACTGGACAGCTTACCTATGGCACAACACACACTGAACAGCTTACCTATGGCACAACACACACTGAACAGCTAACCTATGGCACAACACGCACTGGACACACCTGCACAACACACACTGAACACACCGCACTGGACAGCTTACCTATAGCACAACACACACTGAACAGCTACACCTATAGCACAACACACACTGAACAGCTTACCTATAGCACAACACACACTGGACAGCTTACCTATGGCACAACACACACTGGACAGCTAACCTATGGCACAACACACACTGGACAGCTTACCTATGGCACACACACACTGAACAGCACCTATGGCACAACACACTGGACAGCTAACCTATGGCACAACACGCTGGACAACACCTATAGCACACCTATACACACTGAACAGCTTACCTATGGCACAACACACACTGAACAGCACCTATGGCACAACACGCACACCTGGACAGCTTACCTATAGCACAACACACTGGACAGCTACCTATAGCACAACACACACTGGACAGCTTTCCTATGGCACACACACTGAACTTACCTACTGGACAGCTAACCTATAGCACACACACACACTGGACAGCTTACCTATGGCACAACACACGCTGGACAGGTTTAACCTATGGCACTATAGCAACACTGGACAGCTGACCTATGGCACAACACACTGGACAGCTTACCTATGGCACAACACACACTGAACCAGCAACACCTATAGCACTAAGCACACACTGGACAGCTTACCTATAGCACAACACACTGAACAGCTAACCTATAGCACAACACGCACTGACAGCTTTACCTATGGCACAACACGCACACACTGAACAGCTAACCTATAGCACAACACACACTGAACAGCTTACCTATAGCACACACACTGGACAGCTTAACCTATGGCACAACACACTGAACAGCTTAACCTATAGCACAACACACACTGGACAGCTAACCTATAGCACAACACACACTGGACAGCTTAACCTATAGCACAACACACTGGACAGCTTACCTATAGCACTGCACAACACACTGCACAACACACTGAACAGCTTACCTATGGCACAACACACACTGAAAGACAATAACACACCTGGAACAGCTTACCTATGAACAGCACAAGCACACACACAGCTAAACCTGCACAACACACACTGGCTTGAACCTATATAGCACAACACACACTGGACAGCTTACCTATGGCACAACACGCACTGAACAGCTAACCTATGGCACAACACACTGAACAGCTAACCTATAGCACACACACACTGGACAGCTTACCTATAGCACACACACACTGACAGCTAACCTATGGCACAACACACACTGGACAGCTACCTATGGCACAACACACACTGGACAGCTTACCTATGGCACAACACACACACACTGGACAACACCTATGGCACACACACACACTGGACAGCTTACCAACCACACACACTGAACAGCTAACCCTATAACCTATAGCACAAACACACACACTGGACTAACCTATGGCACGCACACGCACTGGACAGCTTACCTATGGCACAACACACACTGGACAGCTAACCTATGGCACAACACACACTGAACAGCTAACCTATGGCACAACACACACTGGACAGCTAACCTATGGCACAACAACACGCACTGGACAGCTAACCTATAGCACACACACACTGGACAGCTAACCTATGGCACAACACGCACTGGACAGCTTACCTATAGCACAACAACACACACTGGCACAACACACTGGACTTACCTATGGCACAACACACACACACTGGACAGAACAGCTTACCTATGGCACAACACACACACACTGAACAGCTAACCTATAGCACAACACACACTGGACAGCTTACCTATAGCACAACACACACACTGGACAGCTTACCTATAGCACAACACACACTGAACAGCTAACCTATAGCACAACACACACTGAACAGCTTACCTATAGCACAACACGCACTGAACAGCTTACCTATAGCACAACACACACTGAACAGCTAACCTATGGCACAACACACACTGGACAGCTAACCTATAGCACAACACGCACTGGACAGCAACCTATGGCACAACACACACTGAACTATAGCACACAACACCTACAGCTTACAGCACACACTGGACTTTCTTACCTATGGCACAACACACACTGAACAAACACCTATGGCACACACTGGACAGCTTACCTATGGCACAACACACACTGGACAGCTAACCTATGGCACAACACACACTGGACAGCAACCTATGGCACAACACACACTGGACAGCTTACCTATGGCACACACACACACTGAACAGCTTTAGCACAACACACACTGACAGCTAACCTATAGCACAACACACACTGAACAGCTAACCTATAGCACAACACACACTGGACAGCTTACCTATGGCACACACACACACTGGACAGCTTACCTATAGCACACACACACTGAACAGCACCTATAGCACAACACACACTGGACAGCTTAACCTATAGCACAACACACACTGAACAGCTAACCTATGGCACAACACTGGACACTGAACAGCTAACCTATGGCACAACACGCACTGAACAGCTAACCTATGGCAACAACACTGGACAGTTAACCTATGGGCACACAGCACTATGGCACACACACACTGAACAACCTATGGCACAACACGCACACTGGACAGCTAACCTATGGCACAACACACACTGGACAACACCTATGGCACACACACGCACAACACACTGGACAGCTTACCCACAACACACTGGACACACCTGCACAACACGCTAACCTATAGCACAACACACACTGAACAGCTAACCTATAGCACAACACACTGGACAGCACCTGCACAGCACCTGACACACAACACGCTGGACAACCTATGGCACAACACACACTGAACAGCTTACCTATGGCACAACACGCACACTGGACAAGCACCTATGGCACACACACACACACATAACCTATAGCACAACACGCACCTATGGCACACACACACTGGACAGCTAACCTATAGCACAACACACACTGGACACACTGAACAGCTTACCTATAGCACAACACAACTGCACTGAACAGCTATAGCACAACACACACTGAACACCTGAACAGCTTACCACAACACACACTGAACAGCTTACCTATGGCAACAACACACACTGGACAGCTACCTATGGCACAACACACACTGGACAGCTTTCCTGCACAACAGCTGGACAGCTACCTATGGCACAACACACACACTGGACAGCTTACCTATAGCACACACACTGGACACTTACCTATGGCACAACACACTGGACAGCTTACCTATGGCACAACACAACTGGAACAGCTTACCTATAGCACAACACACACTGGACAGCTAACCTATGGCACACACACGCAGCTAACCTGGCACAACACGCTGGACCTACACCTATGGCACAACACACTGGACAGCTTACCTATGGCACAACACACACTGGACAGCTTAACCTATAGCACAACACACACAACCTATGGCTTTCCTATAGCACAACACACTGGACACAACACGCCTGGCACAACACACACACTGGACAGCTTACCTATAGCACAACACACACACACTGAACACAGCACAACACACTGGACAGCTAACCTATGGCACAACACGCACTGAACAGCTAACCTATGGCACAACACACACTGGACAGCTTACCTATGGCACAACACACACTGAACAGCTAACCTATGGCACAACACACACTGAACAGCTAACCTATGGCACAACACACACTGGACAGCACCTATGGCACAACACGCACACACTGGACAGCTTACCTATGGCACAACACACACACACTGGACAAGCTTACCTATAGCACAACACACACACACTGAACAGCTTACCTATGGCACAACACACACTGGACAGCTTACCTATGGCACAACACACACTGGAACCTAGCTACACACTATACCTATGGCACAACACACTGGACAGCTTACCTATGGCACACACACACACACTGAACAGCTAACCTATGGCACAACACACACTGGACAGCTTACCTATAGCAACAACACACACTGGACAGCTTACCTATGGCACAACACACACACTGGACAGCTTACCTATGGCACAACACACACTGGACAGCTTACCTATAGCACACACACACTGGACAGCTACACCTATGGCACAACACACACTGAACAGCTTACCTATAGCACAACACACACTGAACAGCTTACCTATGGCACAACACACACTGGACAGCTTACCTATAGCACAACCTATGGCTAACCAACACACACACTGGACAGCACCTATGGCACAACACACGCTGGACAGCTTACCTAGCACAACACACGCACACACACTGGACAGCTAACCTATGGCACAACACGCACTGAACAGCTAACCTATAGCACAACACACACTGGACAGCTTAACCTATGGCACACACACACACTGAACAGCTTACCTATAGCACACACTGAACGCACTGACACAGCTGAACCTAACACTGGACAGCTTACCTATAGCACACACACACACACTGAACAGCTACCTATACACTGGACAGCTTACCTATAGCACAACACACACTGGACAGCTTACCTATGGCACAACACACACTGAACAGCTAACCTATGGCACAACACACACACACAACACACACTGAACAGCTTACCTATAGCACAACACACACTGAACAGCTAACCTATGGCACAACACACACTGGACAGCTTAACCTATAGCACAACACGCACTGAACAGCTAACCTATAGCACAACACACACTGAACAGCTAACCTATAGCACAAACACCTGTAGCACACCACACACTGGACAGCTTACCTATAGCACAACACACACTGAACAGCACCTATAGCACACACACACACTGGACAGCTTACCTATAGCACACACACACACTGGACAGCTTAACCTATGGCACACACACACTGAACAGCAACCTATAGCACAACACACACTGGAACCTATGGCACAACACGCTGGACACTGAACAGCTAACCTATGGCACTATGGCACAACACACTGAACAGCTTACCTATAGCACACACAAAGCACTGAACAGCTAACCTATAGCACAACACACACTGAACAGCTAACCTATAGCACAACACGCACACACTGGACAGCTTACCTATGGCACAACACACTGGACAGCTAACCTATAGCACAACACACACTGGACAGCTAACCTATGGCACAACAGCACACACTGGACAGCTAACCTATGGCACACACACTGAACAGCTTACCTATAGCACAACACACACACAGCTGCACAACACTGAACAGCTTACCTATGGCACACACACACTGGACAGCTTACCTATAGCACACACACACTGGACAGCTTACCTATAGCACAACACACACTGGACAGCTTACCTATGGCACAACACACACTGGACAGCTTACCTATAGCACAACACACACTGGACAGCTTACCTATAGCACAACACACACTGCTAACCTATAGCACAACACGCTGGACAGCTAACCTATAGCACAACACACTGAACACTGCACAACACGCACTGAAAAGCTAACCTATGGCACAACACACACTGAACAGCTAACCTATGGCACACACACTGAACAGCTTACCTATAGCACAACACACACTGAACAGCAACCTATAGCACAACACACTGCACTGGACAGCTTACCTATAGCACAACACACACTGGACAGCTTTACCTATGGCACAACACACACTGAACAGCTTACCTATAGCACAACACACACTGAACAGCTTACTATAGCACAACACACACTGAACCTATGGCACAACACACCTGGACAAGCTAACCTACTGGCTAACCACAACACACACTGGACAGCTTACCTGCAACACACACACTGAACAGCTTACCTATAGCACAACACACTGGACAGCTAACCTATAGCACAACACACACTGGACAGCTTACCTATGGCACAACACACACAGCACTGGACAGCACTGAAACCTATGGCACAACACACACTGGACAGCTAACCTATGGCTAACCACACACACACTGAACAGCTAACCTATGGCACAACACACTGGACAGCTAACCTATGGCACAACACACTGGACTGAAAACACCTATGGCACACACACACACACTGGACAGCTTACCTATGGCACAACACACACACACTGGACAGCTTACCTATGGCAACACACACACACTGGACAGCTTTACCTATGGCACAACACACACACTGGACAGCTAACCTATGGCACAACACACACTGGACAGCTAACCTATGGCACACACACACACTGGACAGCTTACCTATGGCACAACACACACTGGACAGCTTACCTATGGCACAACACACACTGGACAGCTTACCTATGGCACAAACACACACTGGAACAGCTTACCTATGGCACAACACACACACTGGACAGCTTACCTATGGCACAACACACACACTGGACAGCTGGACCTATGGCACACACACACTGGACACTAACCTATAGCACAACACGCACTGGACAGCTAACCTATAGCACAACACACACTGGACAGCTTACCTATAGCACAACACACACACTGGACAGCTGAACACTGGACAGCTTACCTATGGCACACACACACTGGACAGCTAACCTATAGCACACACACTGAACCTTACCTATGGCACAACACACACTGAACAGCTTACCTATAGCACAACACACACACTGGACAGCTAACCTATGGCAACACACACACTGAACAGCTAACCTATAGCACAACACACACTGGACAGCTTGGCCTATAGCACAACACACACTGGACAGCTACCTATAGCACAACACACACTGGAACAGCTTACCTATGGCACAACACACGCACACACTGGACATAACCTATGGCACAACACACTGGACAGCTTACCTATGGCACAACACACACTGGACAGCTAACCTATAGCACAACACGCACTGGACAGCTTACCTATGGCACAACACACACTGGACAGCTAACCTATGGCACAACACACACACTGGACAAGACAACCTATGGCACAACACACACTGACAGCTTACCTATGGCACAACACACACTGGAACAGCTTACCTATGGCTAACTGGACTGAACAGCTTACCACACAACACACTGAACAGCACACACTGAACAGCTTAACCCTATGGCACAACACACTGGACAAGCTTACCTATAGCACAACACACTGAACAGCTAACCTATAGCACAACACACACTGAACAGCTTACCTATGGCACAACACGCACACACTGGACAGCTTAACCTATGGCACAACACACACTGGACAGCTTACCTATAGCACACTGGACACACCTATGGCACAACACACACTGGACAGCTTACCTATGGCACAACACACACTGGACAGCTAACCTATAGCACAACACACACTGAACAGCTAACCTATAGCACAACACACACTGGACACCTATAGCACAACACACACTGAACAAGCACCTATAGCACAACACACACTGGACAGCTACCTATGGCACACACACACAGCTTACCACACTGAACAGCTTACCTATGCACAACACACACTGAACAGCTTACCTATAGCACAACACACTGAACAGCTAACCTATAGCACAACACACTGGACACACCTATAGCACAACACACACTGAACAGCTAACCTATAGCACACCTATAGCACAACACACTGAAAGCTTACCTATAGCACAACACACACTGGACAGCTTACCTATGGCACAACACACACACACTGAACAGCTAACCTATGGCACACACACAGCGCTGGACACAGCTTACCTATGGCACAACCACACTGCTTACCTATGGCACAAACAGCTTACCTATAGCACAACACGCACTGAACAGCTAACCTATAGCACACACACACTGAACAGCCTATAGCACAACACACACTGAACAGCTAACCTATGGCACAACACTGAACAGCTTACCTATAGCACAACACACTGAACACAACGCACTGAAAAGCACCTGAACACGCAGCTAACCTATAGCACAACACACACTGAACAGCTTACCTATAGCACAACACACACACTGGACACAGCTAGCACACACACACTGAACAGCTTCCTATAGGCACAACACACACACACACACTGAACAGCTTACCTATAGCACAACACACACTGAACAGCTTACCTGGCACAACACACACTGAACAGCTTACCTAGCACAACACACACACTGAACAGCTAACCTATAGCACAACACGCACTGAACAGCTAACCTATAGCACAACACACTGAACAGCTTACCTATAGCACAACACACACTGAACAGCTAACCTATAGCACAACACACACTGAACAGCTTACCTATAGCACAACACACACTGGACAGCTAACCTATAGCACAACACACACACACTGGACAGAAAAGCTAACCTATAGCACAACACACACTGAACAGCTTACCTAGCACAACACACACTGAACAGCTTTACCTATAGCACAACACACACTGGACAGCTACCTACTGGCTATAGCACAACACACTGAACAGCTTTCCTATAGCACAACACACACTGGACTGAAAAGCTAACCTATGCACAACACGAACACAGCTGGAACTTACCTAGCACACACTGGACAGCTTACCTAGCACAACAACACACACTGAACAGCTAACCTATAGCACAACACACTGAACAGCTAACCTATAGCACAACACACACTGAACAGCTTACCTATAGCACAACACGCACTGAACAGCTATAGCACAACACACTGAAACTTACCTATAGCACAACACACACTGAACAGCTTACCTATAGCACAACACACTATACACAACACTGAGAACAACACACAGCTGGACCTACCTAGCACAACACACACTGAACAGCTTACCTATGGCACAACACACGCTGGACAGCTTACCTATAGCACAACACACACTGAACAGAACACGCACCTATGGCTAACAACACAACACTGGACAGCTAACCTATAGCACAACACACACTGAACAGCTTACCTATGGCACAACACGCACACACTGGACAGCTAACCTATAGCACAACACACACTGAACAGCTAACCCAACACACACACTGAACACACACAGCACAACACACTGAACAGCTTACCTATGCACACAACAACCACAACACACACTGAACAGCTTACCTATGAACACCTATAGCACAACACACACTGAACAGCTTACCTATAGCACAACACACACTGGACAGCTTACCTATAGCACAACACACACTGAACAGCTTACCTATAGCACAACACACACTGGACAGCTAACCTATAGCACAACACACACTGAACAGCTAACCTATAGCACAACACACACTGAACAGCTTACCTATAGCACAACACGCACTGAACAGCTAACCTATAGGCTGGCACAGCACAACACACTGAACAGCTAACCTATGGCACAACACACACTGAACAGTTTACCTATAGCACAACACGCACTGGACAGCTAACCTATAGCACAACACGCACTGAACAGCTAACCTATAGCACAACACACACACTGGACAGCTACCTATAGCACAACACACACTGAACAGCTTACCTATAGCAACACACACACACTGGACAGCTTACCTATAGCACAACACACACTGAACAGCTTAACCTATAGCACAACACACACTGAACAGCTAACCTATAGCACAACACACACACTGAACACTAACCTATAGCACACACACACTGAACAGCACCTATGGCACAACACACACTGAACAGCTTACCTATAGCACAACACACACTGAACAGCTAACCTATAGCACACACACACACTGAACAGCTTACCTATAGCACAACACACACACTGAACAGCACCTATAGCACACACACACACTGAACAGCTTACCTATAGCACAACACACACTGAACAAGCTAACCTATAGCACAACACACACTGAACAGCTAACCTATAGCAACACACACTGAACACACTGCACAACACACACTGAACAGCACCTATAGCACAACACACACTGAACAGCTTACCTGGCACACCTATACACACACTGAACAGCTTACCTATAGCACAACACACACTGAACAGCTTACCTATAGCACAAACACACACTGGACAACACCTACTGAACAGCTTTCTATAGCACAACACACACTGAACAGCTTACCTATAGCACAACACACACTGAACAGCTAACCTATAGCACAACACACTGACTGAACAGCTAACCTATAGCACAACACGCACTGAACAGCTTACCTACCTATAGCACAACACACACTGAACAGCTTACACTGAACAGCTGAACCTAGCACAATAGCACAACACACACACACACTGAACAGCTGGACAACCTATAGCACAACACACACACACTGAACAGCTTACCTATAGCACAACACACACTGAACAGCTTGAACAGCTTACCTATAGCACAACACACACTGAACAGCTTACCTATAGCACAACACACACTGAACAGCTTACCTATAGCACAACACGCACTGAACAGCTAACCTATGGCACAACACACTGGCTAACCTATAGCACAACACACTGAACAGCTTACCTATAGCACAACACACTGGAACAGCTTACCTATAGCACAACACACACTGAACAGCTAACCTATAGCACAACACACAGCTTACGCAACAACTGAACAGCTTACCTATAGCACAAACACACACACACCTGAACAGAACACTGAACAGCTTACCTATAGCACAACACACTGAACAGCTTTCCTATAGCACAACACACTGAACAGCTTACCTATAGCACAACACGCACTGAAAAGCTAACCTATAGCACAACACACACTGAACAGCTTACCTATAGCACAACACGCACACACTGAACAGCTAACCTATAGCACAACACAGCACTACAGCACCTATAGCACAACACACTGAACAGCTAACTAGCACAACACACACTGAACCTTAACCTATAGCACAACACACACTGAACAGCTTACCTATAGCACAACACACACTGAACAGCTTACCTATAGCACAACACACACTGAACAGCTTACCTATAGCACAACACACACTGAACAGCTTACCTATAGCACAACACACACTGAACAGCTTACCTATAGCACAACACACACTGAACAGCTAACCTATAGCACAACACGCACTGAACAGCTAACCTATAGCACAACACACACTGAACAGCTTACCTATAGCACAACACGCACTGAACAGCTTACCTATAGCACAACACACACACACTGAACAGCTAACCTATAGCACAACACACACTGAACAGCTAACCTATAGCACAACACACACTGAACAGCTAACCTATAGCACAACACACACTGAACAGCTAACCTATAGCACAACACGCACTGAACAGCTAACCTATAGCACAACACGCACTGAACAGCTTACCTATAGCACAACACACACTGAACAGCTAACCTATAGCACAACACGCACACTGAACAGCACCAGCTTACCTACTGGACAGCTAACCTATAGCACAACACACTGAACAGCTTTCCTATAGCACAACACACACTGAACAGCTTACCTATAGCACAACACACACTGAACAGCTTACCTATAGCACAACACATACACACTGAACAGCTTACCTATAGCACAACACGCACACACTGAACAGCTTACCTATAGCACAACACACACTGAACAGCTTACCTATAGCACAACACGCACTGAACAGCTAACCTATAGCACAACACGCACTGAACAGCTAACCTATAGCACAACACACACTGAACAGCTTACCTATAGCACAACACGCACTGAACAGCTAACCTATAGCACAACACACACTGAACAGCTCACCTATAGCACAACACACACTGAACAGCACCTATAGCACAACACACACTGAACAGCTTACCTATAGCACAACACACTGAACAGCTGAACCTATAGCACAACACACACACACTGAACAGCTAACCTATAGCACAACACACACTGAACAGCTAACCTATAGCACAACACACACTGAACAGCTAACCTATAGCACAACAGCACTGCAACAGCTACACCTATAGCACAACACGCACTGAACAGCTAACCTATAGCACAACACGCACTGAACAGCTTACCTATAGCACAACACGCACTGAACAGCTTACCTATAGCACAACACACACACACTGAACAGCTAACCTATAGCACAACACACACTGAACAGCTAACCTATAGCACAACACGCACTGAACAGCTAACCTATAGCACAACACACTGAACAGCTAACCTAGACACTACCTAAGCACAACACAACTGAAAAGCTAACCTATAGCACAACACGCACTGAACAGCTAACCTATAGCACAACACGCACTGAACAGCTTACCTATAGCACAACACGCACACACTGAACAGCTTACCTATAGCACAACACACACACACACTGAACAGCTTTCCTATAGCACAACACACACACACTGAACAGCTTACCTATAGCACAACACACACTGAACAGCTGAACAGCTAACCTATAGCACAACACACACTGAACAGCTTACCTATAGCACAACACACACTGAACAGCTTACCTATAGCACAACACACACTGAACAGCTACCCTATAGCACAACACACACTGAACAGCTAACCTATAGCACAACACACACACACTGAACAGCTTACCTATAGCACAACACACACTGAACAGCTTTCCTATAGCACAACACACACTGAACAGCTTACCTATAGCACAACACACACTGAACAGCACAACCTATAGCACAACACACACTGAACAGCTAACCTATAGCACAACACACTGAACAGCTTACCTATAGCACAACACGCACTGAACAGCTAACCTATAGCACAACACACACTGAACAGCTTACCTATAGCACAACACACACTGAACAGCTTACCTATAGCACAACACACACACTGAACAGCTTACCTATAGCACAACACACACTGAACAGCTTACCTATAGCACAACACGCACTGAACAGCTAACCTATAGCACAACACGCACTGAACAGCTGAACAGCTTACCTATAGCACAACAACACACACTGAACAGCTTACCTATAGCACAACACACACTGAACAGCTTACCAGCACAACACACACTGAACAGCTTACCTATAGCACAACACACACTGAACAGCACCTATAGCACAACACACTGGAACAGCTAACCTATAGCACAACACACTGAACAGCTTACCTATAGCACAACACACACTGAACAGCTTACCTATAGCACAACACACACACACTGAACAGCTTACCTATAGCACAACACACACACACACTGAACAGCTTTCCTATAGCACAACACACACACACTGAACAGCTTACCTATAGCACAACACACACTGAACAGCTTACCTATAGCACAACACACACTGAACAGCTTACCTATAGCACAACACACACTGAACAGCTAACCTATAGCACAACACACACTGAACAGCTAACCTATAGCACAACACACACTGAACAGCTTACCTATAGCACAACACACACTGAACAGCTTACCTATAGCACAACACACACTGAACAGCTAACCTATAGCACAACACACACTGAACAGCTTACCTATAGCACAACACACACTGAACAGCTTACCTATAGCACAACACACACTGAACAGCTAACCTATAGCACAACACACACTGAACAGCTTACCTATAGCACAACACACACTGAACAGCTTACCTATAGCACAACACACACTGAACAGCTTACCTATAGCACAACACGCACTGAACAGCTTACCTATAGCACAACACGCACTGAACAGCTAACCTATAGCACAACACACACTGAACAGCTTACCTATAGCACAACACACACTGAACAGCTAACCTATAGCACAACACACACTGAACAGCTTACCTATAGCACAACACGCACTGAACAGCTAACCTATAGCACAACACACACTGAACAGCTTACCTATAGCACAACACACACTGAACAGCTTACCTATAGCACAACACACACTGAACAGCTTACCTATAGCACAACACACACTGAACTAACCTATAGCACAACACACACTGAACAGCTACCTATAGCACAACACACACTGAACAGCTAACCTATAGCACAACACACACTGAACAGCTTACCTATAGCACAACACACTGAACAGCTAACCTATAGCACAACACGCACTGAACAGCTAACCTATAGCACAACACACACTGAACAGCTAACCTATAGCACAACACACACTGAACAGCTAACCTATAGCACAACACACACTGAACAGCTAACCTATAGCACAACACACACTGAACAGCTAACCTATAGCACAACACGCACTGAACAGCTAACCTATAGCACAACACACACTGAACAGCTAACCTATAGCACAACACGCACTGAAAAGCTAACCTATAGCACAACACACACTGAACAGCTAACCTATAGCACACAACACTGCACTGAACAGCTTACCTATAGCACAACACACACTGAACAGCTTACCTTAGCACAACAACACACACTGAACAGCTTACCTATAGCACAACACACACACACTGAACAGCTTACCTATAGCACAACACGCACTGAACAGCTAACCTATAGCACAACACGCACTGAACAGCTTACTTATAGCACAACACACACTGAACAGCTTACCTATAGCACAACAACACACACTGAACAGCTAACCTTAGCACAACACACACTGAACAGCTTACCTATAGCACAACACACACTGAACAGCTAACCTATAGCACAACACGCACACACTGAACAGCTACCTATAGCACAACACACTGAACAGCTAACCTATAGCACAACACGCACTGAACAGCTATCCTATAGCACAACACACACTGAACAGCTTACCTATAGCACAACACGCACACACTGAACAGCTTACCTATAGCACAACACACACACACTGAACAGCTTACCTATAGCACAACACACACTGAACAGCTTACCTATAGCACAACACACACTGAACAGCTAACCTATAGCACAACACACACTGAACAGCTTACCTATAGCACAACACACACTGAACAGCTAACCTATAGCACAACACACACTGAACAGCTTACCTATAGCACAACACGCACACACTGAACAGCTTACCTATAGCACAACACACACACACTGAACAGCTTACCTATAGCACAACACACACCTGGGATGATCAGATTTATATATTAAACACGGCCCTGAACAGCTTTACCAAGCACAACAGCCTGAACAGATCTTTTAGCACAACACACTGAACTACATTTCCTATAGCACAACACACTGAACAGCTTACCTATAGCACAACACTGCACATTTCAATATTTATTGGCACAACAGTCGTCAGCATCACAGTAAAATTAACTGAACAGATACCCATCAAAAATGGCAAACGGAAGGTGGATACTGAGAACCGGGGGTTTCAAACAAGGTGAACAGTCGGAGTATATGTTCACGAAGGTAGCTGGAAAACCTGTGTGTCTTCTGTACGGTACTGAAAGAGTATAATCTGAGACACATTATGAAACGAAACAGCGGACAAAAACAAGAATATGGACATGGAACAGCTACAAAAGGCAGAGGAATTAAAACAGGCCTCAAATCACAACAGGCTCTGAAAAGCCAAATCACAAGGCCAGGCACTGAACAGTTTTATTTTAGCAGAAGACACAAACACTGAACATTTACGGATAGGATTTCATCAAAAACTGCATGAAAAGTTTTGACGAATTGCACAACAGAAAAAAGCAACTCTATTTTAAATGAACAGTCTGAGCAGAAACACCACTGAACAGCTAGACCAGTTGTCCATCAACTGAAAAGCACCTTAGCACAAAAACTGAACAGATTTTATTGCATATTCCTTGGCTGTGGATGACAGCACCTATAGACATTTCTGACATTGCCCAGCTGTCAATTTTCATCCACACAGTGGACAGCCAACCTATAGCGTGACACACACTGAACAGCTTTACCTATGCACAACACACAGCTTACTATAGGGCATGATTTGTATGAAGAGGTAGCAAGATGTGTAAATGAGACAGCAACCTTAGCACAAAACACTGTGGGTTTGACATACCACAGCACACTGAACAGTGTGGACACAGGAGCGGACAACACGAAGATACGGGAAAAGATGCAAGAGGAAAACACACACTGAACAGCTTATCATTGTACAACACCAGGAACTGAAAGCTTGAAAATGGAGCACAGCACACACTGAACAGTTAACTTTATCAGAACAAAGGTTTGAACAGCCGCCAGTAGCAAGGCATTTCACAGTTGAACAGCATAACCTGATTAGCACTTATCACACAGAACAGCTAAGCCTATAGGAAAGGTGCTTCAAAGATGTTTATAGCACGTGAGGAGATTTGTCTGTTCTTGGACAGCAAAGGGAAAGACACAACACAACTCCGAGACGAAATGTTTCTGTGTGAAATGGCTTTTCTGTGTGACATTACAGTCATCTGAATGCAATAAACTTGCAGCTGCAGGGTCGGGATCTGTGTCATCTCTGATATGTACAGTACAGTGAAGGCATTTAAAACCAAACTGACTCTGTGGGAACAGATGCGGAGCAGAAAATTTGAGCCACTTTCCCAGCTGCACAGACCATGAAGAAGCTCTCTACCAGTGCGTTCCCGAGCACACAGTTGGCTGATAAAACAGGTATGCTTGAACAGCTGACTTTCGACGCACGATTTGCTGACTTTGAAGCACAAAAAAGCAGGTTGGAACTGCTCGGTAACCCATTTGCTGTTGACGTGGAACAGCTCACCACCAAACCTCCAAATGGAGTTGATTGACCTCCAATGCAATGATGCACTGAGGGCAAAATATGCGGCAGTGGGTGCTGCGGAGTTCGCCCGTTTCCTCCCCGGCACAATGCCCCAGCTGCGCATCCAGGCTGCTCAAACGTTGTCTATGTTTGGCAGCACATACCTGTGTGAACAACTGTTTTCTTTGATGAACCTGAACAAAACATCACACAGAACAGTCGACTTACTGCTGAACACCTCCACTCAATTCTGAGGATTTCTTCAGCTCAGAGCCTTACCCACACTGAACATTGATGAACTTGTGGAAAAGATGGGACACCACCAAGTATCACCTCAACCTCAAACAAGTGAACATTACTGTGCAATCACATATTTAGAGTTTTTACTCAGTTCAAGTTTAAAAGTTAAAATTTAATATTTGTTTTCACTGCATGTTACTTCTCCTTAAACAAAGTGTTGTTTTTGATTAATAGATTTTTGAACACTTTATTTTTTTGTATTTCAATCCAATTATATTTTAAAAATATTTCAGTTGAGTGGATGATAGAAAATTGCTACATTGTTTTTTCTTTGAAGTAAATTTAGCCCACTTTTGCTAAAATAGAAAATATAGTCTACTGATGGTGCCTTGAATACCGGTTTCTTTCATTTAATGTTCATGTTATGGGGATATTTATATAAAGGAAATTTGTCTTTTGTGTCTGTTGAAAATTAAAGATTACTGACAGAGCCATAAGAAAATATTGCTTTATTTATCTGATCATATTGTAATATATTTGTTAGGTTTTCAGTAGGTTCAATAGGTTCACTAGACTATACGTCATTGAAAAAATTTTCAATGAACATTCGAACAGTCCGGCCCTCGTCTTGTAGCTGATTTTTTTATTTGGCCCTCCGTCCATTTGACTTTGACACCCCTGCCTTAGACCCACTCCAATTTGCATACCGCACCAACAGATACACAGATGATGCAATCTCTATTGCACTCCACACTGCCCTTTCTCACCTGGACAAAAGGAACACCTATGTGAGAATGCTATTCATTGATTACAGCTCAGTGTTCAACCCCATAGTGTCCTTAAGCTCATAAATAAGCTAAAGACCCTGGGACTAAACACCTCCCTCTGCAACTGGATCCTGGACTTCCAGACGGGCCGCCCCCAGGTGGTAAGGCTAGGTAACAACACATTCGCCATGCTTATCCCCAACACAAGGGCCCCTCGGGGGTGAAGGCTCAGTCCCCTCCTGTACTACCTGTTCACTCATGACTGCACGGCCAGGCACGACTCCAATACCATCATTAAATTTGCCAATGACACAGCACTGGTAGGCCTGATCACTGACAACGACGAAACAGCTTATAGAGAGCAGGTCGGAGACCTGGCCGTGTGGTGCGAGGACAACAACCTATCCCTCAACGTGATCATGACAAAGGAGATGATTGTGGACTACAGGAAAAGGATGACCGAGCACGCCCCCATTCTCATCGACAGGGCTGCAGTGGAGCAGGTTGAGAGCTTCAAGTTCCTTGGTGTCCACATCACCAACAAACTAACATAATCCAAGCACACCAAGACAGTCGTGAAGATGGCACAACGAAACCTATTCCCCCTCAGGAGACTGAAAAGATTTGGCATGGGTCCTCAGATCCTCAAAATGTTCTACAGCTGCACCATCAAGAGCATCCTGACTGATAACATCACTTCCTGGTATGGCAACTGCTCGGCCTCCGTCCACAAGGCACTACAGAGGGTAGTGCGAACGGCCCAGTACATCACTGGGGCCAAGCTTCCTGACATCCAGAACCTCTTTACCAGGCGGTGTTGGAGGAAGGCCCTAAGAATAGTCAAAGACTCCAGCCACCCTAGTCATAGACTGTTTTCTCTGCTACCGCACGGCAAGCGGTACCGGAGCGCCAAGTCTAGGTCCAAGAGGCTTCTAAAACAGCTTCTACCCCCAAGTCATAAGAGTCCTGAACTTCTAGTCAAATGGCTACCCAGACTATTTGCATTGCCCCCCCCCCTTTACACCGCTGCTACTCTGTTGTTGTTCTCTATGCATAGCCACTTCAATAACTCTACCTACATGTACATACTACCTCAACTAACCGGTGCCCCCGCATATACAGGTACCCCCCTGTATATAGTCTCACTATTGTTGTTTTACTGCTGCTCTTTAATTACTTGTTACTTTTATCTCTTATGCTTGTCCATATTTTTTGAAACTGCATTGTTGGTTAGGGGCTCCTAAGTA
This sequence comes from Oncorhynchus nerka, assembly GCF_034236695.1. Taxonomy (NCBI): domain Eukaryota; kingdom Metazoa; phylum Chordata; class Actinopteri; order Salmoniformes; family Salmonidae; genus Oncorhynchus; species Oncorhynchus nerka. The sequence goes on from NC_088411.1 coordinate 20,847,296, forward strand.
AGCATTTCACCTTAAGGTCTACACCTGTTGTATTCGGCGCATGTGACTAATACAATTTGATTTGATTTGATGATGGCAAAGGATTTACGCTCGACCTCATCTTTACTAGATGCTGTTCTTCCACTAACCTCACTGCAACTCCCCTCCAAGTCTCCGACCACTACCTTGTATCCTTTTCCCTCTTGCTCTCATCCAACACTTCCCACACTGCCCCTACTCGGATGGTATCGCGCCGTCCCAATCTTCGCTCTCTCTCCCCCGCTACTCTCTCCTCTTCCATCCTATCATCTCTTCCCTCTGCTCAAACCTTCTCCAACCTATCTCCCGATTCTGCCTCCTCAACCCTCCTCTCCTCCCTTTCTGCATCCCTTGATTCTCTATGTCCCCTATCCTCCAGGTCGGCTCGGTCCTCCCCTCCTGCTCCGTGGCTCGACGACTCATTGCGAGCTCACAGAACAGGGCTCCGGGCAGCCGAGCGGAAATGGAGGAAAACTCGCCTCCCTGCGGACCTGGCATCCTTTCACTCCCTCCTCTCTACATTTTCCTCTTCTGTCTCTGCTGCTAAAGCCACTTTCTACCACTCTAAATTCCAAGCATCTGCCTCTAACCCTAGGAAGCTCTTTGCCACCTTCTCCTCCCTCCTGAATCCTCCTCCCCCTCCCCCCTCTCCTCCCTCTCTGCAGATGACTTCGTCAACCATTTTGAAAAGAAGGTCGACGACATCCGATCCTCGTTTGCTAAGTCAAACGACACCGCTGGTTCTGCTCACACTGCCCTACCCTGTGCTCTGACCTCTTTCTCCCCTCTCTCTCCAGATGAAATCTCGCGTCTTGTGACGGCCGGCCGCCCAACAACCTGCCCGCTTGACCCTATTCCCTCCTCTCTTCTCCAGACCATTTCCGGAGACCTTCTCCCTTACCTCACCTCGCTCATCAACTCATCCCTGACCGCTGGCTACGTCCCTTCTGTCTTCAAGAGAGCGAGAGTTGCACCCCTTCTGAAAAAAACCTACACTCGATCCCTCCGATGTCAACAACTACAGACCAGTATCCCTTCTTTCTTTTCTCTCCAAAACTCTTGAACGTGCCGTCCTTGGCCAGCTCTCCCGCTATCTCTCTCAGAATGACCTTCTTGATCCAAATCAGTCAGGTTTCAAGACTAGTCATTCAACTGAGACTGCTCTTCTCTGTATCACGGAGGCCCTCCGCACTGCTAAAGCTAACTCTCTCTCCTCTGCTCTCATCCTTCTAGACCTATCGGCTGCCTTCGATACTGTGAACCATCAGATCCTCCTCTCCACCCTCTCCGAGTTGGGCATCTCCGGCGCGGCCCACGCTTGATTGCGTCCTACCTGACAGGTCGCTCCTACCAGGTGGCGTGGCGAGAATCTGTCTCCTCACCACGCGCTCTCACCACTGGCGTCCCCCAGGGCTCTGTTCTAGGCCCTCTCCTATTCTCGCTATACACCAAGTCACTTGGCTCTGTCATAACCTCACATGGTCTCTCCTATCATTGCTATGCAGACGACACACAATTAATCTTCTCCTTTCCCCCTTCTGATGACCAGGTGGCGAATCGCATCTCTGCATGTCTGGCAGACATATCAGTGTGGATGACGGATCACCACCTCAAGCTGAACCTCGGCAAGACGGAGCTGCTCTTCCTCCCGGGAAGGACTGCCCGTTCCATGATCTCGCCATCACGGTTGACAACTCCATTGTGTCCTCCTCCCAGAGCGCTAATAACCTTGGCGTGATCCTGGACAACACCCTGTCGTTCTCAACTAACATCAAGGCGGTGGCCCGTTCTTGTAGGTTCATGCTCTACAACATCCGCAGAGTACGACCCTGCCTCACACAGGAAGCAGCGCAGGTCCTAATCCAGGCACTTGTCATCTCCCGTCTGGATTACTGCAACTCGCTGTTGGCTGGGCTGCCTGCCTGTGCCATTAAACCCCTACAACTCATCCAGAACGCCGCAGCCCGTCTGGTGTTCAACCTTCCCAAGTTCTCTCACGTCACTCCCGCTCCTCCGCTCTCTCCACTGGCTTCCAGTTGAAGCTCGCATCCGCTACAAGACCATGGTGCTTGCCTACGGAGCTGTGAGGGGAACGGCACCTCAGTACCTCCAGGCTCTGATCAGGCCCTACACCCAAACAAGGGCACTGCGTTCATCCACCTCTGGCCTGCTCGCCTCCCTACCACTGAGGAAGTACAGTTCCCGCGCAGCCCAGTCAAAACTGTTCGCTGCTCTGGCCCCCCAATGGTGGAACAAACTCCCTCACGACGCCAGGACAGCGGAGTCAATCACCACCTTCCGGAGACACCTGAAACCCCACCTCTTTCAGGAATACCTAGGATAGGATAAAGTAATCCTTCTCACCCCCCTTAAAAGATTTAGATGCACTATTGTAAAGTGGCTGTTCCACTGGATGTCTTAAGGTGAACGCACCAATTTGTAAGTCGCTCTGGATAAGAGCGTCTGCTAAATGACTTAAATGTAAATGTAAATGTAAATGATTTACTGCCATTTCCTGTTACTATGGCAACAGCATCACCACAAAACAAATTCCACTTTATCAGGCAGATTTATTTGTCAAGCATTCATGTTTTTTTTTACAGATCCAAATGCAACCGATCCAGAAGCAACCATATGGCCAACATAAAAAGTCAATATTTTTTTAACTATACAAAGTACTCCAATAATATCAATGAAAACATATAAAACACACTTTTACAAAATGAACATTTCAATAAATTAACAATAAACTTCAATCGACCAAATGTTATAATAGGCCTACATTTCAGACCCAATTTGTCAGAATATAATAAAAGTAAATAAATCCAGATATAACACAAAACAACACCTATACAAACATGCAAATGCTTCGGACAGTTGTCAACACTGTACTGCACTAGTGGCAATATTTAAATGTGTTGCAGTGTCTTTTTGAACATGATGACAAATTGCCTGGTACGACAGGTCTGTAAATAAATACATCTGTATTTTCATGATGGCAGCTCTGTCTGAAATTTCAATGTAAAAAGGAATTATGGAGGGAAAGTAGAAACACGTACAGTATTAAAGAAATACCATCAAAACAGCTTTAAATTAACATCAGAAAAAAAGTGAACATTTGTTCTAAAACAAGATACAAATTCAGGTGAATTTATGGCAGAGATGGACGGTTCATCAATACCAACCACAGTGACAGTAAGAGCTGCCAAGACCACTCAAATGAATTGATGTCTTTCTGTTATCAGCTATCCATATACTAGCCCCGGTGGGTTAACCCTCTTATTTCATGTGGTTCATCATCCTATAAAACGCTTAAAACCCGCAGGAGTCTGGCAATATTTTTTGTTTCCCCTGCCGAGTGGAACTTTTGAAATGCCAAACGTCAGGATGACTGCAGGTACGTTAGGATGACTGCAGGTACGTTAGGATGACTGCAGGTACGTTGACACCAGAAAGCTTCTAATTTTTAAAATAATAATTCACAGTACTATTGTCATGCCAATGTAATGATTCTTGGTAGGTTAATACTGCGTTCTATCATCACATAATCTAAGAGGCAGTGAGTGTGTGTGAATGGAATTTTAGTTTCTGTTGTTGTGCACTTTTCAGATCAAGTCCTAAAAATTGTGCTCAGCTCTAGATAACATTCATATATGTTTGACTATCAGCCATCTAAAATGTAATTTCCATATACATCTATGCTTTACAATTTCAATATAATTTCAATTTCATATAATCCAATATCAAATATATACTCTTATCTAAACATATTAATCTTCATTACTAATTTATTGTACTACTTGACCTTACCAGGGACAACTGTGGGCCCTAGGGCTCAGAGTTCTTTCTGGTCAGATGACATGTTCAGGAAGAACTCCTGGCCATAGGTCATTGTGTTGTTTGTGTCCCAGTAGCTGTGACTGTTTCTTTGTGTTATCTTGGCACTTTGGTTGAGGAGAGCAAAGGGGTTATCCAGTCTCTGATCTCTACCAGGCAAGGGGAGAGGCCACTCTGGGAATACAGGGGTTCTCTGTAGCCTGGGTCTCATTCAGTGCTTTCTGGAAAACATCAACCAATCAAAATCATACATGAGTCACAGACACACTTGAATGCTGTCAAATTGTACGGACAGAGACCTATCAAGGGCATCACTATGGCTACCGGCTCACCTCAAACTTGGAAGTAAACTCAGCGAAAATGGCGAAGAAGGCCTCAGTGGAGGTGACTTTGCTGTCCTCTCCGAAGTAAGAGGCCACCTTAGTGAACTCGTCCATGGCTCTCAGCTGCAGAGAGTCCAGAGACTGAACCGCTGGGTGACTGTTCTCCAGGAAGCCCTTTATCTCCAGGGTCAAGGATAAAACTGTCAAACTGTCAGACCATTTAAAGCACAGTGAAACATTCTGACTAGTAACATCCTGATGACTGTTATGTATGGTGTAATTATATACAATTACAGTGTAATTACTTACTACTAATCACTACAGTGTGTTACTGTGTGGCACACACTAACTATACTATCTACCATGATTATGTGTGTGTGTGGGAAATGTTCTGTTGTGAAGGGAATTGTTGTTGTCGATAAAAGGATACACTCATGACAGCAGCGAAGTGGTCCTCAGCCGTGGCAGGGATCATCTGACATGCTGTCCTGATGTCCTGGATGGTGGAGTGGAGGTCACCCAGCTCAGCTGTCAGGATTCGCTGATTCACTGCAGAGAAAGTTCAATACAAAACCATACAGTATGACTCATATGAGACAAATCCATTGCAAATTCAAGTGTCTAATGTGAATGCCATTCATTATAAAGTAATTGCTGTCGTGTTTCAGTCTTATGCGATGACTGCTGTAAGGCATGTCGGAATGTTGAAAAGGAACTATCAGGAAACGACCGGGGATTATCAGGAAACGACCGGGGATTATCAGGAAACGACCGGGGATTATCAGGAAACGACCGGGGGTTATCAGGAAACGACCGGGGGTTATCAGGAAATGACCGGGGGTTATCAGGAAACGACCGGGGGTTATCAGGAAACGACCGGGGGTTATCAGGAAACGACCGGGGGTTATCAGGAAACGACCGGGGGTTATCAGGAAACGACCAGGGGTTATCAGGAAACGGATAAGAACATGACTTTTAGAACATATTGTGGACTGTGTAAATGTACTAAATAGAAGGTGTTCATTCTGCTAGTGAACCTCAGAGTCCCGCTGAAGGATGGAACCAGGTTAAGAACATTGTGTGGTGTCGTCTCACTGTACCTTTGGCTGCGAGTGGTACGGTTGTGAGGTCCCTGGCAAAGTTCAACAGTTCTGGGAAGTGTTGGCATAGCGATTTGGCAAGAATGTGGAGGAAGGTGGATTTACCATCCACTGTTTTAGTGGTGCTGAGCTGTAAGAATTAAGGTGAGATAGGATTTGGCATTAGAAAGCAAAGACAACACAAATACTATAGCGCAAGGGTTCTCAAACCTCTCCTCGGGGACCTCTAGTCATTCCACGTATTTGAACTATTACACAGCTAGCACACCTGATTCAAATGGTCAACTAATCATCAAGCCCTTGACTAGGTGAATCAGGTGAGTTAGTTCAGGGCTACAACAAAATTGTGAAACATTTGGGGATCCCTGAGAATTAGTTTGAGAACCACTGCTATAGAGGCAAATGAGGCTAAAGCACAGTCAGCAAGAGCATGAACATCCATCCATACCTCAGTGAGAAAGTTGATCTTAAAGCCAGTGGTTTTGTTCGTCTTGGGTTGACCATTATTCAGGTAATTCCCCATTGCCAGCACAAACTGTCAACAGAAACAGAGGTTTAGAAACTGTTTACAGGTAACACAACACAATAAAAACATTATGCATACCTCCGAGTCTGTTTCTTGTTACCTTATCCTATATGATTTTACAGACAGACAAATCTTCAAAATTGCAATTCTTAACTGAATCATCTTGGGTCTTTGGTCTTAAATCCTCCTGGTTCTTTAATAACCTTAGATTTTGACAGCAGGGTACCATAAAGAATATGAAATCAACAGTCGTTTGCCATTTCTCAACCATTAAGCTCCTGTATTCATCTCCCACGGAGCGAGTTACAGTGGTTGTATTACCTCGAGGATCTTGGCCAGTTTCTTGCTGCTCCTGAGTTCCACTGAGGCCTTGTAGATACATTCGTATCCAGCCTTCATCTCCTCTGTCTTCTCCTGCAGGGTCGTCTTAAAATGGAGGCTCCGCAGACGAGTCTTATACTCAGGGACCATCAGCATCTGGGCACACAGATTATGAACTTGAAAAATATTGTTACTATTGCTAGTATAGTAGCATAATACTGTGGTAAACTACTACTATATTATACAGTAAAATACTGAAATAGATCTTTTTAAACATTCTAGCCGCAGCCTAGACGGATTTTCACTACACCCGCAATAACATCTGCTAAACACGTGTATGTGACAAATCAAATTTCATTTGATTTGACTGGACCAATATAAACAACGTCCCGATCCACCATTTGGGAAACATTGACACAACAGTGTCTCTGTTACCTGCAGGACAAACTGGTCAGGGTCGCTGAGTTTGGCGGAGTCCTGGTCGAAGCGTTGATACTGTTTGACCTCCTGGTCATCGGGGGCGTAGAGCAGCAGCTGCTTGATGTGGGCCGGCTCTAGCCTGTCTGTGGTCATTGTCATTAGCACCTTACGCAGCTCACCTGGAGACAGCTTCAGGTGGGCGATCAGGATGGCTGAGGAGAGGAGGAATGGAATGGAGGGATGGAGGAGACTAGGTTTATTTGTATTTTATTTGGATCTGTTACAAAAGCAACTGATACTCATCCTGGGGTTCACAGAAAACACACTACAAAACAGTCATTGACAGTCACAGGCCTTCATTGATCAAAAACAACAACAATAACAATACCATTCAACTGCTTCTGTAGAAATCAGAGAACCTGTGTTTGAGCCACGTGGCCATAGAGGGTATGTTCAGATCATTGAGAGAAAGGTTCAGATCCCTGGGGGCTACGGCATGGTCATACTCACAGGCGTTGTAGGCCTTCTTATAAGACAGAATCTCCACCACGTCTTTCTTTTTGAAGCTCTCGGGCAGGAAGGCTGGCTCTGGAAGAGAGACTGACACATTTAATCACAGTGTAAGGATGCTGCTCTCCAGGCACCAGAGGTGGAAACACTAACAGGCACTAAAGATGGATGGGTAATGAGAGAAGAGAGGAGAGATGGGATGGGAGGTGGTGCCATATGGATAATGGATTTGATGAGTAGGTGAATGGAGGCGCTTAGTAGACCATGGGACAACTTGGTGAACTGTGAAGGCAACAACATGGAATATCAGCAATACACTTACACAATGAAACACAAAAAAAAGCCATGTTGAATTAATGAATGTGATGTACTCTTACACAGCGATGATATAAAATCATTATATTGCATTATATATGCATGGCTCCCTTGCAAAAGAGACCTTCAGTGGGACTCCATGTTAAAATAAATAAATATCAAATCAGAGACAATGACGGTAGAAGGACAATATTAAAAAATTGCATCATAGAGGTGGTTTAACTGGTAAAACAGAAACAGTGATATGAATACATTATATGATATGACACCCCGAGATGAGATGTTTGATGAAAAGAGGTCATAATAAAGAACTTACTGGAACTCTGTTGGGTACCAAAGTGCAGCTCTAGATCGAGGTACTTCACCATGTCACTCAGTTTGTCATAGTCAGGGTCCTCTCCAAGCTAAAGCAGACAAAGTATCTGTCAATACATGTCTGAACAAAACAACAACAAACAGTATTATTCCAGGTTCAGGGTTAATATAATATACTCCACACGTACCTGTCCCCAGATGGTCCCCTCAGAGTTCTCTACCTGCTCCCAGCGTAGCCTCTTGACACTCATGTGGTTGGTGTCCCCAGCACAGGGACTGGAATTGGGCAGCGGAGGCGGGTCGCATGGGGGCGGCAGTGGTGGAGGGGGTGGTGGGGGCACCTTGTGTTTCTGGAGCTCTGACACTGAGACAGGGGTCTCGTAGGTCTTTGAGTGAAGGGGCTGGGGAAGGTGACTCTGGGGCTGGGACAGGTGAGGGACCTGGGGGGGATGACTCTGGAGCTGGGACAGGTGAGGGGCCTGGGGGGTGACTCTGGGGCTGGGACAGGAGAGGGGGCTGGAGAGGGTGACTCTGGGGCTGGGACAGGTGTGGGGTCTGGGGGCAGGCTGTGGCTTAGCTGGGGCTGGTAGGGCTGGTGGCTCAGCCTGGGCTGATAGGGCTGGTGGTGAAGCTGGTGGTGTCTCTGGAGGGCGAGCTGGCTTTGCCTGTTGGGCTGAGGGGAGGGCTGGGGACACAGGATGGGCTGGGTCAGGGGCTGAGGCTGGCTGGCCTGGCGGGGCAGGTTCCTGGGGCGAGAGGGCTGGGGAGAGTAGCAAGGGGCCAGGGGGAGAGTCATCTGGGGTGCTTGGTGGTGGAAACGGCCCTGTAGTTCATCCCTGGTCGGCAGCACCTTGTGTAGTGTCGGCCTGTTGTACGTGAAGGTCCGTGGAGGAGGCGGGGGAGGGGGATGATGGGGTGCTGCGGCTGGAAGGACATGCGCGCCCGGGGATGTGTTCGGGGGAAAAGCGAGAGAGGACCGAGGTAATGGGGAGGGGGTCAGAGAAGCCGAATGGTGGCGGGGGGTAGGGGGTGGGGAAGGGCGGGGGCGGCGGGGCGCTCTGGGGGGCGGGGGAATGGGGATGTGTTCTGACCCGGAGGAGTAGGTGAGGGAGGTGGCGTCATCGTTGCTGCTGATGTCCTCACTGCTGGCACTGCTCAGCTGGTGGGGGAGGTAGCTCACTTCCTGCTCATCCTGGAAACTCATCTGGACACAGCAGATAATGATCATTCTCATTCTTTATAATTAGACACACCCATGTCATCTGATTTACATCTTATAACCTTATACAGTTTTCAGAAACCTTACAATCAGATGCACACATACTGTATATAATCTGATGGTCATGTTATCACTGTATACATCCTGAATAGTCTGCACACACCTTATAAACAACCTTTATTGTACGACGATAATGTATCTAATCATTTCCTATTCATATGCACCGCTTTTCTTCAGAAACAATGGAAACCAACTCCATAAATACTGTATCTGTCGACACAATAACAACTTCACATACCGTACCGTCTGTATCTTATTCATAAACATTGGATTTACTCCACTGTAGATACTTAAATAACTCAATGACACTACTGTAGGCACAGACGGCCTGTTGTCGAATTTGATCTGGTATCATTAACATTTCAAACCAATTCTCTTAGAGCTCACATTGTCTAATTGTGACTCTCTGGCTCTCTCACCTCCTCACATTGACTATCTCTTCATATACTGTCTCTGTCTCTCACCTCCTCACAGTGACTAAACCTTCATCTACTGTCTCTGTCTCTCACCTCCTCACAGTGACTAAACCTTCATCTACTGTCTCTGTCTCTCACCTCCTCACAGTGACTAAACCTTCATCTACTGTCTCTGTCTCTCACCTCCTCACAGTGACTAAACCTTCATCTACTGTCTCTGTCTCTCACCTCCTCACAGTGACTAAACCTTCATATACTGTCTCTGTCTCTCACCTCCTCACATTGACTATCTCTTCATATACTGTCTCTGTCTCTCACCTCCTCACAGTGACTATCTCTTCATCTACTGTCTCTGTCTCTCACCTCCTCACAGTGACTATCTCTTCATCTACTGTCTCTGTCTCTCACCTCCTCACAGTGACTATCTCTTCATCTACTGTCTCTGTATCTCACCTCCTCACAGTGACTATATCTTAATCTACTGTCTCTGTCTCTCACCTCCTCACAGTGACTATCTCTTCATCTACTGTCTCTGTCTCTCACCTCCTCACAGTGACTATCTCTTCATCTACTGTCTCTGTCTCTCACCTCCTCACAGTGACTATCTCTTCATCTACTGTCTCTGTATCTCACCTCCTCACAGTGACTATATCTTAATCTACTGTCTCTGTCTCTCACCTCCTCACAGTGACTATCTCTTCATATACTGTCTCTGTCTCTCACCTCCTCACAGTGACTATCTCTTCATCTACTGTCTCTGTCTCTCACCTCCTCATAATCGTTCTCTCCAGGGAGGAAGTTATCCACCAGAGTGACACGGTGTCCCAGCTGTTCGCTCAGAGCGTCCAGGAACTTGTCCGTGTCCCTGCTCCGGGGGGGTCTGGAGAAGGTGAAGAGCTTCCTGCGTCTGGACAGGGGGCTGGTGGGGTCATCCGAGTGTTGTGGAGACGGAGGGGGGCTCTCCAGGCTCACGTAAGGGTTGGAGTCAACGCTACCGGGAGACGGGGTGGTTCCCTCATGATAGAACTCATACAGAGGGTCGGGCAGAGGCTCCTTCCATGTCAGAGACAATCCTGATTTACGGTTCCCTGTGGGGGGGAGAAGAAACGCTGCATTATTTCAAAGATATCTAACAAAGGACTTTGTGACTCTGCGTTTTATTTGGTTGAAATAAAACTTGACCCACGTGGCAGCTGTTTGTTCAATTTACTCTAAAGAAGTCTCTTAAACCAGATGGGTTCCATCTTAAATGATCTAATTTGTCATCCTTAAAGCGAGCATGAGTGACAACGTTAATGGTGATGTCGTTGTAACCTTTATGATATACTGACCATTGGCTTCAAGTGGTTGCCATGTCAATGTGTGTGTGTGTCTGTGTTACCTGTGCTACCTTGACTGAGGGAGGAGCGAGCAGGAGACTGGCCATAGGCGTCAATCTGTCCCAGCTCCTCAAAGTCTGGTAGGGTCAGTGGAGAGCAACGACTGTGACTCTGTTGCATGGCATTCTTCCCTGTGTACACACTTTCCAGCTCTGTGTACACTCCTGACATCTAGGGGTCGTAGGGGGTGTGAGCAGGCCGTTAGCACAAAGCACTAGGAACTCTTTATCACAAGGTCTGCTTATAAACGCTTTATGAATCATTACTAGATAGTTTGTTAACCATTATTAACCTTGAGTAAAAATCCTAAACAACATGCGTCATATTTGTCTTTTTTAAAATATGAACATACTGTAACTATGTAATACTATTTACAGACAGTTTGTGAGCAGACGTCCAGATAAAGTGTTTCCTAAAGCACTGGTAAAAGCATTGCAGTACAGCGGAGCCCTGTAAGTAGTTCTCTTTATAAACAGATGGCTCGTCAGCACCGCTGGTTCTGCATGGCTGACCATTGTGTTGCAGTTTTATACCCACGTGATTCAGGTCAGGGGACTCTGGGAAGGAGGTGCCGTCTCCACACTGTCTCTCTCCAGGTGTCCCACTCCCTGGTGCATCCACATGAATCCCTGCGTCCACATGAAGGGACAAACAGTCATGAGGATCCACCTCCTCTCAAGCCCAGAGAGGAGGGGAGACAGCAGGAGACAGCAGGAAGCGTCATAATGTCCTTAACAGCATGGAGAAGTGACAGAGGCCTAGTGCATTTTCAGCTATGGGCTGGATCCTAACTTGAGATTTACTGTACACTACACAGTACACCTGTAACTTGAATTTCTGCACAAATCTCCCATTGGCGTCAATGTGAGGTTTATGCTAAATTCCAAGTTACTGTAGGCATTTCTCAAGTTAGGATTTGGCCCTATGAGAGTTAAGATGGGCTTAATGCAATACTTGGCTTGGATAGATGTTATCTGTTAGAAGCAGCAAGTCAACCCTCAGCCCTGGAGTGGCTAGTTGAGAGGAAACCCTTCCAATCAAGGATAAGGACAAATAGTTGTTGAGCTGATCACATTCGTACCCATCCCCAAGTGTGTTCCGATGATGCAGTCGTCAGAGCTCCTCTCCCGTACGGTGCCTCTGTAGGAGGTACCTGACACACGCACTGAGCTGCTCCTCCTGTGGTGCTCATGTCCTGCACCTGGCTCTGGCTCAGGCTCTGCTGCTGAACACACACACACACACACACACACACACACACACACACACACACACACAGAGAAAGAGAGAGACGAATTCAAATGAATTAGAATGACAGGAGGAAATATCTAAGAAAATCCCACCCAACTCCCACTGAACAATAAATATATTCTCTAGTTGTCAGCTATTTTCATTGTAACTTCTAGTTGTCTACGTTTTTGCCTCTGCAAGGCCTTGCCTGCAAAGATGCAAAGCAATCTTCCACTCTGAAAGACAAAACATTATATCAAATCTAAACTGGTGAGAGCATAACCAGACAGAGACCCCACATCCAACTCAAATCACTCACACACAACAGACCCAACCAAGCAGGCAGAGAGATGTTGCTAATGGCTAACCCACCTGCGGTCTTGAAGCCCAGGAAGCGTGAGATCTTGCTCTGACAGTGTTCCTGCTCCTCGTAGGTCAGCAGCTGGTAGATGAACTGCCAGATCACCTGCTTGGCTGGAGTGTCCAACACCGGGAACACATCAACAATCAGGGTGTCCACGTTCCTGAACATATACAATGAAAAAGTCACTATTTTAGATACTTCTGAACAGCACAGACAAAAAAAATCGAAATCTGACGTTTTTGTTGCTACAAAAAGTATTTTAAAACATGCTAAAATAAAAATAAATAAAAATCTCAGGCACACTGGTAATATTCATTCTTCCATGAATTGAATAGATATTTTAACCAATGGTTCATCAAGGTATTGGGGAGGTACAACTCAACTCCTACCAGTGTGCTGGAGTTTTTCTTCTTTTTATCATTAAGAATACTTTTCCCCCATGCACCTGGTAGCTTGTTAACGTGTGCAAGTTCACTTTCTCAAACATGCCAAAATAAAAGTATCAAAAGAAATTCCTACTTTCGAAAAGGTTTATTGCTATTCAGTAACGTTGATAGGGAATTTGTCTTGGTGACTCTTTGATTCTGTACTCTGTAAAATAACATGTATTGCTTTAGATTAGACAAGTTTACCATTATATAATGTAGATATTATATCATTTACATTTAGTGCATGTAATAAGATGTAATGAACCATATTAGGATTCAAGCAGATTATTGAGGGGTAGGATGTTATTTGGTAGGGAACTGTCAGATTATGTTTCTGTAACTCTCCTTTAGGGTAGGTAAACATAAAATGTATGTAATATCTACTATTGATGTGTGAGCCATTTCAAATGAATAAAACATCATTCCTGACATTTGAAAGGAGATAAAATACCTCTCTCTCTCTGTCTCTCTGTCTCTCTGTCTCTCTCTCTCTGTCTCTCTGTCTCTCTGTATCTCTGTCTCTCTCTCTCTCTCTCTGTCTCTCTCTCTGTCTCTCTCTCTCTCTGTCTCTCTCTCTCCCCCCTCTCTCTCTGTCTCTCTGTCTCTCTCTCTCTCTCTCTCTCCCTCTCTCTCTTTCTCTCTGTCTCTCTGTCTCTCTGTCTTTCTGTCTCTCTCTCTGTATCTATGTCTCTCTGTCTCTCTCTCTCTCTCTCTGTATCTGTCTCTCTGTCTCTCTCCCTCTCTGTATCTCTGTCTCTCTCTCTCTCTCTCTCTCTCTCTCTCTCTCTCTCTCTCTCTGTATCTCTGTCTCTCTGTCTCTCTCCCTCTCTGTCTCTCTCTCCATCCTCTAATACCCCACCCCCCCACCTGTGTTGGAAGAAGGTCTCCAGGGCCTTGCAGATGGTGTATCTCTCCTGCACGGTGAGCAGGTGATCCAGCTGCTGGCTAAAGGTGCGTCCATGGACCCTGATGCTGGGTGGGAGGATCTCAGCCACCCACTGTAGAGAGCTGAGGGGGACCGGGGAGCGGGACCTTGGGGCCACTGAAGGGGCCACGCTTGGGGAAGTGTCCTCCTGGTCAGGGAGGGAGTAACCAGAGGGACCGCTTTCCACTACCAGGGTTGGCATGGCACCACTGCCCTGCAGCATGGACACCACCTTCTCATGGGAACAGCTCCTGAAGACTCACACACACACACACACACACACACACACACACACACACACACACACACACACACACACACACACACACACACACACACACACACACACACACACACACACACACACAGTCACTGTCAGTAATAAAATCAATGTGCAAGGATGCTGTCATTGGACTAGCTCCTACAGACACTGAAAGGTACAGAGAGTTACTATCTACAGTATTCAGTAGTGCGCTCGACTACTCACCCATGTGACCCATAGTTTGCATGGTTACTGGGGTGGTATAATGAGGTATTTGTGGGTGATACTGTGGGTGATATTGTGCTATGGGCGGTGAAATATTGACAGAGCCCTCCTGAACAAATGTGATTCCAGCCAGGCTGTGTTCTAATGGGCACTCCTACACTTCTTCAAGTTCAGAATAAAAAGGGAAAATAAGTCAGTTTAAAGGGCGTAAAAGGACTTCCCACAAGAATTTTCTCAAATGCCATTCCACACACACATCCACGCATGTGCGCGCACAAGGAAACACACCAGCCCAGCTTGACTCACTCTCTTGTGTGCATCATAAGGTAAAGTAAAGACATAACGGGTTTGTGTACCTCATGTCCAGCCCATTGAGGAAAAGGATGCGGTCGCCTGGTTTGAGACCACAGTCTTCAGCAGGGCTGTCTGAAGAGAGACAAGGGGATGAGAGTCAGAGAGAAAAGGAGGGAAGACACATAACAATCCAAGATGATATGCAAAAACATAACATTTATAAAAGCCTCATTAATCAAATCAGTACGTGGTATTTGACTGTTGTTGTTTTTATGCACCATGTGTTGTCTGATGTATTGGGTTATGCCGGTAGGCCTTTAGGAACCAATTTAGCATAATATTATGATTATTTATCGTTCTTAAGTAGGTGTACAGTACCACATGGCCATGCAGGCTCTCTGACACGAGACAGTGTGTTCTTATGGATGCCTGTACATCACGATCTTATCTCATCCACCCACAGCATCTCCATATACAGCTGTCCTGAGTCAGTGAGTAACTTACTGCTGGCCTCTGCTCAGATCTGTAGTGGGTGGTCGGCATCATACACACACACACACACACACACACACACACTCCTCCCCCGCCTCAGTCCTAACAAAGATGAGCATCCGGTAAACCCCATATTATTATACTCTGGTACAACATTTGACATTTTAGTAATTTAGCAGACACTCTTATCCAGAGCAATTAAGTTAAGTTAAGTAACTTGCTCAAGGGCATATCACAGATTTCTCAACTAGTTGGCTTGGAGATTTGAACCTTTCAGTTTCTGGCCCAACACTCTTAACAATCTGCTGCCCCAACCTCTTCATTTAGAACTACAGCAGAACATCTCCATCACTGCACACAGCAACATCCCCATCCATCCATGTATTCACCCTCCTCTCATCCCTTTAAAGGGCCCCCAAACTAATACAACAATAAAAGCATGGCCCATCATGACTGTCCTGTCTGTCTTATTGTACAGTGGGTGGATGTTGGACAATGTGTACGTAACAAATAACATTTGATTTGATTAGTTATTGACTCAGAGACACGCCTCCACCTCCTGAAACATACTGTATATTCAGGTAACACCCCTCTAGATCAGATCACCCCAACAACAACCCCCAATACTGACCACAGCATCCCCAACACCTAACAACCTCCACTACTGACCACAGCATCCCAAACACCTAACAACCTCCACTACTGACCACAGCATCCCACAACACCTAACAACCTACTGACCACCATCCCCAACACCTAACAACCTCCACTGACCACAGCATCCCAAACACCTAACAACCTCCACTACTGACCACAGCATCCCAAACACCTAACAACCTCCACTACTGACCACAGCATCCCCAATACCTAACAACCTCCACTACTGACCACAGCATCCCCAACACCTAACAACCTCCACTATTGACCACAGCATCCCCAACACCTAACAACCTCCACTACTGACCACAGCATCCCCAACACCTAACAACCTGCACTACTGACCACAGCATCCCCAACACCTAACAACCTCCACTACTGACCACAGCATCCCCAACACCTAACAACCTCCACTACTGACCACAGCATCCCACTTTCCCAGCATCCCAATGACTTGCCTAGTTAAATAAAGGTTAAATAAATAAATAAATACATAAAATACTGATCACAGCATCCCAAACATCTAACAACCCCCACTACTGACCACAGCATCCCAAAGACATAACACCCACTACTGACTACAGCATCCCCAACAGCCAAGACCACCCACCTGATACCAGCCCAGTACAATACAGTGTTACCCAACACAAAACATAGAACTTCATCCACCCAACGCACCACATAGAGAAGTGTAATCAGCAGTGTGTCATCACTTACCTGGGATGACAGAGTCGATACAGACAGGGGCATGCCCCCTCAGGGTGAACCCAAAACTCTTCTTCCCTCTGTAAACCCTTACTGTCCTAGGGGGAGCATGGAGGCTGAGGGAACATTACAAAGTGTGTATTATCTTCTGTCAGAACATACATTTGTATACATTTTTTACAGTAGAAGTAGTAAAAGATATGGTTGTAATATTATAGTTGTAATATTTCAGGAACTACATTACTACCTTTGTTGTGTACTGATGTTTTATCAATGGGCTTTCAACAGCTTTCAACTGTATTTATCAAGTACTACTGGGTGGTTAGAATAGCCTAGCATTCTCAACAGTAAATAACAATTCTACAGGGATTTCATATTATCATGCCCACATCACGCTGTCTGTTATGTAACTTGAACAATAAAGGAATGTGAATGAGTAAAAAATAAACAGCAGCTAGTGTGTCCAGTAGGAATACCACATAACAGGTATGATTTCCAGCTCAGACAGTGATGCCTCTGTTCCCTGGCTCCCAGAAAGAAGCATTACCATCAAAGACTGGGATGGAGATATCACGGTTGCCATGGAAACTACTCAAGGCAACATCATATGATATAAACAAGAGTTCCATAAAGCAGAAGAAGGAGAGGAGAGGAAACGGGTAAAATCCATTATTTGATTGTCTTTATGCTTGTTATGTAAAATGGGACAGATGAAAACTATTCAAATGGGTTTTTAGAGTACTGTACTGTGCTATACGTACAGAGACACAGAGGGTAGGCTCAGCCCTGCAAAGCACTGGGGATAAGAACCTGGTGGGTTAGAAAAGGTGAAGAAAACAGATCTCATCTCTCCCCTCATCTACCATTTGTACTTTATATACATCATTACCATTCCATATCCCAAGAAGCAGCACAGAAGAGGAGCTAAAAACATGATGTTGATGATTCAATTAACAATCAATCAAGTAACCTATCATCACTGGAGATTTCAATATTGTTCTATTCACTATACCATATTGACTTGAAACCTACCCCTCAAAAGGCAGTTTACCATAAATAATGGTAGATGATTACACAGGACATATTCCAACATACTGCTCATTAGGATATAGGCCATGGGGAGGGGAGGGGCTGTTGGTAAAACACGGACTTGAGTCTACTGCAAAGTATATCTGTAAAACTGGAATGGAGTGAGCTACTGTATGGCTTAAGCTGAGCCTGCTGTATGGTACTGACTTTCTGAGTCATAATCTTAATTCCTCCATGTTATTATCGGTTGGACCCTGAAAGATATAATCGTTGTGTGGCGTTATAATATCAGGTGAGTAAACAGACTCAATGGTTAACAGAGACGGTTCCCTAATCAACAGGTGCTTCCAAATCATCTATCAACAAACATCACATTTAAACATTTAGAGAATTACCCAGATATTACCCAGAGGGTTGGAACACTTATTTTTTAAATGTCCTTCAGTAGTAATTTTAAGTCCAATTAATGTCCATTATTTCCAACTCCAACCACACAAACAGCATATTCTAAATCTTCTCTCTCTCAGGTGAGTGGGAGTCATAGCTAAATACACCATACTGTATACTAACCTCTGATTGGCTCCTGATTGATGCACAGGTATGCCCGACATAGACTTCCTGTACCCCCTCTCTCCTCTCTCCTTTCCCCCTCTGTCCTCCCCGGGGTCCCGGGGTACTGAGCTGGCCCGTTTGGAGCCGTAGTGGCGGTCGGGGTGGTCCTCGCTGCGGCTACGTCTCAGACGGTCCTGTGGGCCCGGCTCGCTGATGCTCTTACTGCGACAGATCCTCTGGATCAGGCTCTGGGAAACGGCCTCGTCAAACCGCTGCCGGTGCTTCTTGGGGATGAAGATCCTGGTGAACATGGTGAGAGAGGGACCAGCATGTAAAGAGGAAGAGAAAGTAGGGTGAGGGTGGAGAGGTGGATGGGTGGAGTTCCCCCTGGATCCAAGGGGCTACCACCAGGTAGACCTCAGCAGTCACCCTTCAACAGTCTGTCACCTCTGCCCAGAGGAATCAGAGATGATGAAGAGAGAGATTATGTAGATCTCCGGAGATCTCCAGGAATCAGAAGGTATTACTAGATACCTCAGTAGTCTGTATCAACTCTGGTGCCTAAAACCACACCACTCAAAGACAAAGCCCTGATCTGAGATTCAGAGGAAAAAGTCAGAGCTAGAACTGAGAAACAAGCATCCAGGTTGGAGAAGAAAATTCATGCAGCTGAATACATATCACTGTTGACTTGGTGAAAGAGAATCATCATAAAACATACTTAGAAATCCATAGATTGACGAGAAACAAAACAAACGCACTTCTTCTAAAAAGTCGCTACGTTTCCATTTAGTCGCTGTAGTCCATGGATAAAGAAGAGAAGTGAAGGTTGGATAGCGAGAAAGAGGGAGAGAGATGTCTATAGAGCCAGTCAGTGAGGCAGCCCTCTGTGCAGTGGCGTCATTTGCTACAGTGTGGATTCACTCTGCTGCAGCTTGAGATACCAACACAGCGACAGCAAAGGTGTGGGAGTCAGCAATATATTACTCTATCACTTTTCTCTCCCTTTCTCCCTCTCTTGTTCTCTCTCTTGCTGTCATCTCTCTATCTATCTGCCTGCCTATCTATCTGAGGAGCAGAACAATAGCTTTTCTGAGTATCTCTAGGAACTGTGGGATTCTCAGAGGGAGAATGATATGAGGTGAAGGATTATCATCTTCTCATCATGTAGACAATCACACTGATCAAAGCCATCGTCTTGTCTGTCTTTAATAACGTAACCAAGAGAACAGCGGTATGGTGTTGTTTAATCAGAGAACTAATTATTTGCTTATTGAAGATATAAAACATACGGTTCATTACAGCAATTGTGACACAGATGTAAAAGCAACAGCTGACGATGAAAACAACACACACACACACCACACGCGCACACACACACAGAGGGCAGCGGACAGCTGGTTTAAACAGGAATGGTGTGTATGCATTAGCAAATTAGAACTGATGAACAACATTGCATTAATACAGATGGAATTGTTTATGGGAATTAAAACACATGCTCCCAATGAACACATCATCCAATACAGATCATGTGAGTACATACAGTATAAATGTAACGAGTGTGCTGAGAGTCGGGAAGCAAGTTCAGGGAGTGAGTGTTTTCATAAATAAACAAAACAATAAACACGAAACACACCTGACATGAAACAGAGTCAATAACACCCGAGGGAAGAACCAAAGGAGAGTGACAGATATAGAGAAGATAATAAAGGAGGTGATGGAGTCCAGATGAGTGTCATGAGGCGCAGGTGAGGATGAGTGGCGAGACATCAATTATAATGAAGTGGAGAATTTCCTGGAAACAGACTAACTGGCCACAAACACAAATAATATGACACAAACAGAACAGAGAGAAAGAGAGAGAGAAAGAGAGAGAGAGAGAGAGAGAGAGAGAGAGAGAGAAAGAGAGAGAGAGAAAGAGAAGCAACGTGCAGAAACTTGTAAAAATGAACTAGCAAATTATGCAAATTCAAACCAGTTGGACAGCTATATCAAGCAAATTGGACCCAGAGACAATAAGGATTCTAGCCACCATTGGGGAATGTTCTGCTAATTAGCTAGGATTCTTCCACAGTGCTCCTGAGTTATCCAGACACATGGAGACCTATCTGGAACTCGTGTAGAACCTGCTGTTCCACGGAAAGCGATTTTTGGACACTCATTACTGTTGTGATGTACTTATGCAGCATCGTTTAGCTTGGTCTCTCACCAACCCACAGAGTCGCTTTCTCTCTACTAGCTTTTCTACATCTCCAGCCACATTATTATCTGGCATCCTTGTGTCCTTCAGTGGTATTTCTAAGAAAACCTTATCTGCCACCACAACTACAATTGAGCCTTCACTACTCAATACAAGATTTTATTTTTTTCAAACAGCCGCCTCATCATAAAAGTTGTCTAAACTGTCTTATCTTTGGAACTAATTGAGTTTTCAGCCAATGTGACCTCATTTGCAGCAGAGTTGAGTGGTGCTCTATAATTATCTAAGACGGTGGAGGGAGGATGGATGTCTCCAAAGGGAGAAATGACAAATAGAAATCTAACTGGGAGACCTCATTTAATTT
Source organism: Oncorhynchus nerka (assembly GCF_034236695.1). Lineage (NCBI taxonomy): Eukaryota > Metazoa > Chordata > Actinopteri > Salmoniformes > Salmonidae > Oncorhynchus > Oncorhynchus nerka. Next base: position 20,867,782 of record NC_088411.1, read on the forward strand.
CTATTCCAGATGTGAGAGACTGTACTGTCGCTATTTATTACTTTGCTTTGCCACACTGTCCCTTGCCAGGCACTAAATGACCGGTGGACATTAAAGATTGAGGGGAGGGATTTAGGAGATAATTATGTGGTTTGAAAACCAGTGATTAGGGTCACTATGTCGTTGGTCAGTGGCCATCAGACCCAGATGTCTTCCAGCATTAGGAAGCTTTTTAAGGCCAATAAAGCATTGACCAGTAATGGTGGTGATTACGCAGCTGAAACCTCCTTTATTTCTCTAATACACCTATCAAATACACTGCAAACTGTATGGAAAGGGAGCGTTGCAGTGGGAGAGCAATGTGATGATGACCTATGAGGGAAGATCAATGGTTGAGAGTGGATGTAAATTGTAAAGTGATTTGCTAGATGCAGTAATGCTGTAATGTGTGAGGAGGCTTTTGTAGTTACAGTACATTACACTTCTATGGTATGCACCACCACATTAAAGAAGACTCTTTTTTGTTGACATTAGTTTAGCTTCCTTAAACACAATCAATATGGCAGCAATAACTCATATACCAATACATCAAACATGGCAGGATCAATGAATCAAATGATCAATAGCACCTTAAGTTCAGTCATTTTTAGGGTAACTTTTCCACAGACTACAATTACATAATAGTCTGGAGCTTCCATAATCCAGTTTTAGCTATAGAAAAAACAACACAAGAGATTAGATACAAAAAAGCCTCATCACTTATCATGATGAGTTCTAGGTTATCGCGTATTCTAGGAATCGCTAGAGACAAAAAGTATGATTCATATAATCTGGTAGAAAATCCTTGGAATGTTTCATGTTGTCTCGCTCAAGTGACGAGAGTCAATACGCAAGCAAGAAAGTATACAGTTAACACTGAATTCAATTCTGCAAAAAAGCAATTCAGACCACTGCATTAAATCATTGCACAACAATAAATAGTAGAAAACACTCAAACAAGTCTCTGAAAAAGAGCATGGGCTGCCAGCCAACACACACTACCCCTCAGAGTAAAAGTACACAGGTACAGTACTGTAGCAGGATAATTATCTGCCCATCTACGGCAAGTCGGACACACTATACGGCGGTGTCTCTACCTGTACTGAAACAGATGTGTGCATTCAGCAGTACACCACTGCAAAACAAATGCAAGTACCACAGCCCAAAACACCCAACAATAAAACCAGTACTCACCCCAAACAGCTCATTACTGTCAGTAGTCTGTCATATTTCAGAATCAGAAGGAACGTTATGACGATTGTACAATAGTAAATGTGAGTAAGTGCATAGGTTCACAAATGGTATGTTGAAGTCTTAATGCAGATTAACGGTATGGGACAAAATCAGCATGGTGCATCCAAGAACCATCGCCAGCAGTGAACTGTCAAGGGAGAACGGTCACCAACCACAGACGAGCAAGAGCTTAAAGCACAATAATTAAGATAAAAATCCATCACAGAAAATCCACACAGAGGGGGGGGGGGTTAGCGACAAAAAAGAGAGCGAGCCCAAGAGCGAGAGAGAGAGAAAGAAAGAAAGAGGAGGAGAGAGTCCAATTCAGTGGAATAAAACAAACACATTTTCCTGGCCTGTTAAATGCCACTCAGTCTATATTTAGAGAATAAAGAAGGAAAGAAGTGTCGCTGTCCTCTGGGGATCAGGAATCACTGTCTTATTGAACAAAATGGCTTTGCATTTGAATATTAAATTATTCATACACAACCGTATAACCTTAGATAGTACAGGATCTTACAGTATAACCATTTCTATACTGAGTGTCTAATCATATCACTAAGACTTTTCTCTGGTCTGGTCATGTGTTCAGGAAAAACTCAGGACCCAAATTGTTAGGCATCACTACCTACCTGATATACCATATTAATGGTACCCAAAGGATGTGACTTTATATTGCACTGACCCTACGCACACTCACCAGACTATATATACACACCATATACATACTCACTCTCGCACACTGCATTGACACTCCCACACAAAACCCACACACATTCACATACACTACCTATGCATACACAAACCTAACACACACATGCATACCGACATAACACACACACGCATTACGACACAACACACACACACACATACATTCACAATACGCAAACTTTATTTGACTTCTATTATTATCTATCCTGATGCCCAGTCACTTTACTCTGCCTTCATGTACATACGTTCAAAAGTTCAGATCACTTAGAAATGTCCTTGTTTTTGAAAGAAAAGCAAGTTTTTTGTCCATTAAAATTACATCAAATTGATCAGAAATATAGTGTAGACATTGTTAATGTAGTAAATGACTATTGTAACTGGAATCGGCAGATATTTTATGGAACATCTACATAGGCGTACAGAGGCCCATTATCAGCAACCATCACTCCTGTGTTCCAATGGGATGTTGTGTTAGCTAATCCAAGTTTATCATTATAAAAGTCTATTTGATCATTAGAAAACCCTTTTGCAATTATGTTAGCACAGCTGAAAACTGTTGTTCTGATTAAAGAAGCAATAAAACTGGCCTTCTTTAGACTAGTTGAGCATCTGGAGCATCAGCATTTATGGGTTCGATTACAGGCTCAAAATGGCCAGAAATAAAGAACTTTCTTCTGAAACTCGTCAGTCTATTCTTGTTCTGAGAAATGAAGGCTGTTCCATGCGAGAAACTGAAGATCTCGTACGACGCTGTGTACTACTCCCTTCACAGAACAGTGCAAACTGGCTCTAACTAGAATAGAAAGAGGAGTGGGAGGCCCCGGTGCACAACTGAGCAAGAGGTACATTAAAGTGTCTAGTTTGAGAAACAGATGCCTCACAAGTCCTCAACTGACAGCTTCATTAAACAGTACCCACAAAGCACCCGTCTCAACGTCAACAGTGAAGAGGCAACTCCGGGATGCTGGCCTTCTAGGCAGAGTTGCAATAAAAAGAAAAGATTAAGATGGGGAAAAAAACACAGACATGGGACAGAGTTTGAGGTGTTTGGATCACAAAGACATTTGTGAGATGCTGGAGGAGTGCTTCATTCAATCTGTCAAGCATGGTGGAGGCAATGTGATGGTCTGGGGGTTCTTTGGTGGTGGTAAAGTGGGAGATTTGTACAGGGTAAAAGGGATCTTGAAGAAGGAAGGCTATCACTCCATTTTGCAACGCCATGCCAAACTCTGTGGACGGCGCTTAATTGGAGCCAAGTTCCTCCTATAACAGGACAATGACCCAAAGCACAGCTCCAAACTATGTAAGAACTATTTAGGGAAGAAGCAGTCAGATGGTCTTCTGTCTATAATGGAGTGGCCAGCACAGTCACCGGATCTCAACCCTATTGAGCTGTTGTGGGAGCAGCTTGACCGTATGGTACGTAAGAAGTGCCCATCAAACCAATCCAATTTGTGGGTGGTGCTTCAGGAAGCATGGGGTTAAATCTCTTCAGATTACCTCAACAAATTGACAACTAGAATGCCAAAGGTCTGCAAGGCTGTAATTGCTGCAAATTGAGGATTCTTTGACGAAAGCAAAGTATGAATGACACAATTATTATTTATATAAAAAATCTTTATTTATAATATTTGTCAACGTCTTGACTATATTTCCTATTCCTTTTGCAACTCATTTCATGTATGAGTTCGTGGAAAAAAGTGACCCCAAACTTTTGAAGGGTAGTGTATCTACCTCAAATACCTCATACCTCTGCACAGTGATCTGGTACTGGCTCCATTCTTGTGTATTTTAATTTATTCTTCTTGTGTTACTATTTTATTTGTATTTTTATGATTATTTTTAAACTCTGCATTGTTGGGAAGGGCTCGTAAACAAGTATTTCACGGTAAAGACTGTACCAGTAAGTGACATTGAGATACAATACCCACAATCCACCACATCCACATTGTTTACCTCTGTGTCGTTGCCTCCCTCTAGTAAATACAAGTTAAGGTCAGATAATCAAAGATATGGTCTGGTAAGACCCCAGCCGGATGACCACATGGTCCACATTCCCACAGATGGATTCCTCATACCAACCAATCAGATTAACGACTTAGAAACCGACAGGAAGTGTCATCTCACATTGAATATGCCCATCCCCCTCTCTAATTTATTCCCTTCATAGAGTATAGAAGTAACAGTAATCCCTTCATAGAGTATAGAAGTAACAGTAATCTCGACAACTCTAGAGGAAAAAGTGTACTTGGATTAAGGGTTTAGTGAGAGTCTTGTTGGTCGTTTCCACACAAGTAAAAACATAAGACAAACGGTTATGCAAATATATCTTCATTAAAATGTCTGACAACATGAGTCTTTAGCCATAGCAGCCAGTATTCTCTGAGTTCAGTTGAGGTCACAAACAAACAAATTCAATTCAAAAAGGCAGATACAGTGATGAATACAATTGGCAGATCCTTGAGCTGATCTCAGACAGGAACAAGGCTGGCAAGATTTGTCGACATCGGGTAGAATTTGAAATGACCACACTAAAACTGGCTTTGCCTTTGTTGAGCTCAACTTCTGATCATCAATGGCACTCAACTCAACCAGTGATTATCGTGAACTGGGCACAAATGGCTGGGCACAAATGTGTCAGGTGTGAGATGATTTCCACACAATCACAAGATGAAGACAAGGTGGAACTGGAAAATGCACCACCATCATGCATCTTAGGGAAGAGATCCTGTTAGCTTGGCTGTTAGCTTGGCTGTTAGTTAGCTTGGCTGTTAGCTTGGCTGCGAGAAAAGGAAAACCTACTTTCTAAGTACACTGACCTTGCTGTAACCCAGGAAAAGTGAATCTCAGTCTTAAATGGCATATATAACAAGTCAATTAGAAATGCCAGACGGGCTAATTTTTCTAACTGGATCACTAATAATCAGAATAATGAGAGAGTGCTCTTCTTGACCATTGATGGCCTGATAAATCCTACCCCCGCAAACCTATGTGAACTTTTCTCCACATCTAAATGTGATGAGTTTGCGGCATATTTCAGAGATAAGATAACCAACATTAGGTTGGGTATCAGTCAAGAAAGACCTGATGAGAAGTTCGATATGTGTCCTAGCCTACCACGCAAAGTTAATATGGATTTATTTTCCCTGGTGGACACAGACATGCTCAGGAAAGTGATATCACAACTTAATCCTTCTACCTGCCTTCTGGATCCTATCCCCACCACCTTCTACCTGCCTTCTGGATCCTATCCCCACCACCTTCTACCTGCCTTCTGGATCCTATCCCCACCACCTTCTTCAAACCAGTTTTTAGTTGCATATCTGAAGAAGTGCAAGCTATTGTTAATCACTCCCTGTTCACACGCACTTTCTCTACTGCACTAAAAACTGCAATGGTGAAACCCCTTCTGAAGAAAAGTAATCTAGATTCTTCAGCTCTTTAGCAATTTCGACCAATCTCCAACCTTTCATTTCTGGAGAAATTGGTTTTCAAACAGCAAAATAAGTTTTTAAGTGCCAACTATATTTTTGAAGAAATCCAATCTGGTTGTTGTGCCCACCACAGCACAGAGATCGCCTTAGTTAAATGTGATAAATTACCTTAGAGCTAACACAGATGCCAAACAGCTCTCTGTCCTTGTACTCTTGGATTTAAGTGCTGCATTCATCACTGTTGACCATGATGTCCTTCTGGACAGACTGGAGAGGTTGGTTGGCCTCTCCGTTCCAGTTAAAAATGTTGTTATGTTACAGTCTTATTCTAAAATTGATTAAATTATTTGTTTTCCTCATAAATCTACACAATACCCTATAATGACGAAGCGAAAACAAGTTTTTAGAAGTGTTTGCTAATTTATTTAAAAAAAACAGAAATACCTTATTTACTTAAGTATTTAGAAACTTTGCTATGGGACCCGAAATTGAGATCAGGTGCATCCTGTTTCCATTAATCATCCTTGGGATGTTTCTACAACTTGATTGGAGTCCACTTGTGGTACATTCAATTGACATGATTTAGAAAGCCACATACCTGTCTATATAAGGTCCCACAGTTGACAGCACATGTCAGAGCAAAACCAAGCCAAGAGGTCGAAGGAATTGTCCAAAGAGCTCAGAGACAGGATTGTGTCGAGGCACAGATCTGGGGAAGGGTACAAAAACATTTCTGCAGCCTTGAAGGTCCCCAAGAACATAGTGGCCTCCATCATTCTTAAATGGAAGAAGTCTGGAACCACCAATACGCTTCCTAAAGCTGGCCGCTCGTCCAAACCGAGCAATCGGGGGAGAAGGGCCTTGGTCAGGGAGGTGACCAAGAACCTGATGGTCACTCTTACAGAGCTCCAGAGTTCCACTGTGGAGATTCGAGAACCTTCCAGAAGGACAACCATCTCTGCAGCACTCCACCAATCAGGCCTTTATGGTAGAGTGGCCAGACGGAAGGCACATTACAGCCCACTTGGAGTTTGCTAAAAGGCACCTAAAAAGAAAAGGCACTCTCAGACCATGATAAACCAGATTCTCTGGTCTGATGAAACCAAGATTGAACTTTTTGCCTGAATGCTAAGCGTAACGTCAGGAGTAAACCTGGTACCATCCCTACGGTGAAGCATGGGGGTGACAGCATCATGCTATGGGGGTGTTTTTTAGCAGCAGGGACTGGGAGACTAAGATTGAGGGAAAAATGAACGGAGAAAATTACAGAGAGATCCTTGATGAAACCTGCTCCAGAGCGCTCAGGACCTCAGACTGGGGTGAAGGTTCACCTCCCAACAGGACAACGACCCTAAGCACACAAACAAGACAGTGCAGGAGTGGCTTCTGGACAAGTCTCTGAATGTCCTTGAGTGGCCCAGCCAGAGGTCAGGCTTGAACTCGATCGAACATCTCTGGAAAGACCGGAATATAGCAGTGCAGCGACGCTCCCCATCCAACCTGACAGAGCTTGAGAGGATCTGCAGAGAAGAATGGGAGAAACTCCCCAAATACAGGTGTGCCAAGTTTGTAGCGTCATACCCAATAAGACTTGAGGCTATAAATGCTACCAAAGGTGCTTCAACAAAGTACTGAGTTAAGGGTCTAAATACTTATGTGATATCAGTTTTCCATTTTTTAAACATTTGCAAAAATTTCTAAAAACTTGGTTTTGCTTTGTCATTATGAGATATTGTGTGTAGATTGATGAGGGGGAAAAAACTATTCAATCGATTTTAGAATAACGTAACAAAAGGTGGAAAAAGTGTAACGTAACAAAAGGTGGAAAAAGTCAAGGGGTCTGATTTTAGCTCCACGGATTATTAGACTGTATTTGTGATTTAAATACTTGGATGGCTCACAACTTCCTCCAGCTAAATCAAGACAAGACCAAGGTACTTCTTGTTGGTGTCAAAGCACAGAGAGAGAATCTGGCCTCACATTTTAATTCACAGGCAATAAAGATAAAACACTAGGTGTCATTTTAGATTCTGAATTTAATTTAGATTCAAGACAAGACCAAGGTACCGGTGTCGTGTGCTCTCCGTCTGGTCTTGGAGCCCTGTCTGCAGCAGATGGGGTCTTGTGATAACGTTCACAATGCTTGACACTAAGCAAGCTCACCGTAATCCCTCCACCAGCAAAATGAGCAATTGGAAAAGCCTGTTTACACACCCATCGCAAAATAATCCCCATAGATTACCATTACTTTTCATTGGGACTCCGAAATTGGGATTTTAGGAGGCTGCATCCCACCTGGGTTGTACTAGGATGTCTATATATCAAATGGGAAGGTTTGAATGTATCTCTGTGGGCATAATCTGAGTCAAATTCAGCAGGGAGTACAGGTGGTAGGCTACCTCCTCTTTCTCAAGAGCCTATACTGAACACAACTACAGATTAAGTCTACAGTATGTATCTTTATTTACATTCTATGGATGATACCATTCGGAGCCGAGACTCAAGGGTAGGTACCTGATGTGGCCGATGAGCGTCTGCTGCTCGTCAGTGGTGAGGATGTCTGGGAGGACAGAGGCCAGCCAATCAACCTTCTTCTCCGCAGCATACTGCTTCAGCACCGCAAACAGCTTCTCCTTCACCTCAGGCTCCTCCCCCAAAATCTGGTCAATCTGAAATATATCAATAACTGTTGTTGAAGGGCCTATATAGTACACAGACTCCCTAAAGAAAGATGGTATACCTTCACAAAAAAGTATCCAACTAGCTAACTAAGGAAGTAAGCTCAGTAGGCTTGCGTAATGATTTTTTAACAGTAAAGTATTCTCTTTCAAAATGTTGTTTTCTCTGGACATCAATACTCCCCTGAATAGCTCCAACTCATTCAACAGTTAGTTTAATAGAAAGCCTCACCTTCCTGTTGAACTCCAGGGCCTTGTGTTTGCGGTCCGTCCTCATCCCGTCTCCCTCAAGCTGTATCTCATCCATACTCTCACTGCTGCGTATTTTCCGTCTGGGCCCCAGACACAGCACCCCTAGTCTCAGCGTACGCCCCTGGGATGCCTTGATCAGCGCCGCCGCCATCTCGTGGTGCCTCACCGGGATCCTGTTGACCTCCATGACGTAGTCGCCGGCCCGCAGGCCACCTCGTCCTGCCGGAGAGCAGGGGGAACAATCCTCCACCAGGAGGGGGCAGTCTCCCACGATGGTGAAGCCAAAACGACCGTCAGGACCCGGGGTGATGTCCATCTGAGAAGCAGAGATTTAATTCTTATTTAACTTTCACTGTATTATATTAAGATAGAGATAATTTATTTTCACTAATGAATTGAAAAGTATGGCTTTGCCGATGAAATTAGCATGGCAAATCCAGGATTGCCCCTACAGTTTCTGAGGTTACATGAGGTATCAGAAATACAGTGAGTCGGGGGCTCCTGAGAGACGCAGCAGTCTAAGGCACTGCATTATATGCTGTAGTGCTAAACGTTTTACTACGGTCCCGGGTTCATATCCCGGGCTGTGCCACAACCGGCAGTGGTCGGAAGTCCCATAGGACAGCGCACAATTGGCTCAGCATCGTCTGGGTTAGGGGAGGGTTTGGCCGGTGAGCCTTTACTTGGCTCATCGTGCTCTAGCGACTCCTTGTGGTAGGCCGGGTGCCTGCGGGCTGACAACGGGTGCCAGTTGAACGGTGTTTCCTCTGACACATTGGTGCGGCTGGCTTCCGGGTTAAGCTGGCAGGTGGGAGTGGGGTTAGGTGGGTCATGTTTTGGAGGACGCATGACTCCACCTTCGCCTCTCCCGAGCCCGTTGGGGAGTTGCAGCGATGAGCCAAGATCGAAAGAATTGGGGAGAAAAAGGGGGTAAAATACAACAACGAAAAAAATCAGAAATACAGTGAGTCAGATTTTCAGTAGGCACAAACAGAAATACAGAAAAAGGAACTTAAAATTAATCAGAAGTATCAAACATTGTGCTACAACATAATGGTGCCAGGTGAGTCCCAGTCAGAGCGACTTCAGACCTGCTGGATGCGAGACACAACTCCGATGCTGGGAGGGATGTTCCTCTGGGTCTGAGCGATGGCGATGACAGCCTGGAATCCCAAAGTGGACACATTCTGGCCCTCGATCTCCAGCACCTGATCACAGAGATCAAATCAAATCAAATCTAATTTTATTTGTCACATACACATGGTTAGCAGATGTTAATGCGAGTGTAGCGAAATGCTTGTGCTTCTAGTTCCGACAATGCAGTAATAACCAACAAGTAATCTAGCTAACAATTCCAAAACTACTACCTTATAGACAAGTGTAAGGGGATAAAGAATATGTACATAAAGATATATGAATGAGTGATGGTACAGAGCGGCATAGGCAAGATACAGTAGATGGTATTGAGTACAGTATATACATATGAGATGAGTATGTAAACAAAGTGACATAGTTAAAGGGGCTAGTGATACATGTATTACATAAAGATGCAGTAGATGATATAGAGTACAGTATATACGTATACATATGAGATGAATAATGTAGGGTATGTAAACATTATATTAGGTAGCATTGTTTAAAGTGGCTAGTGATATATTTGACATCATTTCCCATCAATTCCCATTATTAAAGTGGCTGGAGTTGAGTCAGTGTGTTGGCAGCAGCCACTCAATGTTAGTGGTGGCTGTTTAACAGTCTGATGGCCTTGAGATAGAAGCTGTTTTTCAGTCTCTCGGTCCCAGCTTTGATGCACCTGTACTGACCTCGCCTTCTGGATGATAGCGGGGTGAACAGGCAGTGGCTTGGGTGGTTGTTGTCCTTGATGATCTTTATGGCCTTCCTGTGACATCGGGTGGTGTAGGTGTCCTGGAGGGCAGGTAGTTTGCCCCCGGTGATGCATTGTGCAGACCTCACTACCCTCTGGAGAGCCTTGCGGTTGTGGGCGGAGCAGTTGCCGTACCAGGCGGTGATACAGCCCGACAGGATGCTCTCGATTGTGCATCTGTAGAAGTTTGTGAGTGCTTTTGGTGACAAGCCAAATTTCTTCAGCCTCCTGAGGTTGAAGAGGCGCTGCTGCGCCTTCTTCCCGATGCTGTCTGTGTGGGTGGACCAATTCAGTTTGTCTGTGATGTGTACGCCGAGGAACTTAAAACTTACTACCCTCTCCACTACTGTTCCATCGATGTGGATAGGGGGGTGTTCCCTCTGCTGTTTCCTGAAGTCCACAATCATCTCCTTAGTTTTGTTGACGTTGAGTGTGATGTTATTTTCCTGACACCACACTCCGAGGGCCCTCACCTCCTCCCTGTAGGCCGTCTCGTCATTGTTGGTAATCAAGCCTACCACTGTTGTGTCGTCAGCAAACTTGATGATTGAGTTGGAGGCGTGCGTGGTCACGCAGTCGTGGGTGAACAGGGAGTACAGGAGAGGGCTCAGAACGCACCCTTGTGGGGCCCCACAAGTATAAGGAAGACAGTATAAGGAAGAGACCGAGAAACAGCTTTTCCAGTATAAATCCCTGTTCATACTATTACACTATTATCATAACATCGTAGTATAACATACCTGTAGTACTATTAAATGCATGTTTGACAATTGTCTTGCCTTGTTAAATAATGGTTAAATAAAGGATTGAAATAATTACTGATTAGGCCTTTCGGTTTAGCTTCGAATCTAGAATCTCTCTGACCTGGTCACCTGGCTGCAGCCCCGCCAAGTAGGCACTGCTCCCCTCCTCCACAGACAGGATGTAGCTAGGACCACTTCCTCCCAGCTGGAAGCCAAACTCTTCTGGCCAGCACTGATTGGACGTCGGCATCGCAATGACTACACGAGAGAAAATAAGAATGACAAAGAGGAGAGGAGCATGAAGAAACACGTGGAGTATGATGAGGATCAACTGAAAGATGTTCTGTCGCCTGCGGATTGAGACGAGAATAAGAGAAGCAGTGCGGTGCTCTCAGCCCCTGTCAAACCCTTGGGGTCGCCGACCTCGAACAAAACTCCAAAGGCATCTCAGAGTACTTGACCTTGAGGAGCGGGAAGCACTCTCTTCCAAAGTGAATCCAAGTTCACGGAATCTCTATCTGACGGAAGGCTAGGAAATAATACCACTCTATTACTTGCATGAGAATGACTCAAGTGTACAAGAAGCAATGTTTTCTATGCAAAAATATCTGCCATAATCAAACACAGAAAACACATTTAAATCTAGGAGTGCAGATTATTGTGCTTTTTGGGGTAATACACTCCAACCACTAATGTTTCATTTTGGAAGATTTACAACATTATATAAACTGGTATAAACAGGTATACAGCATTAAAACAGGATCAGAATGAATACATGAGTTTGCTTCCAAAAATGTCCCTGGTCACACATACCAAATATAGAATTATACAAATATCTATTCTGTTTGATCATGTGCAACAGATAATCTAACATTAACCCTACAACAGAGACAGTTTCTGTTTGCAACCTCAAAAGCCTTGAAACAGTACAGTCATGTGTTTCAACAAGTCGATAAAAGTAATACAGACAGACTTACAGTCATCCTTAGATGGATAGCGAGGAACGGCGGGCTTGTTCTGGTTCCTGAAAGAGTATCTGCCTTTCTTGTTCTGCAGAAATTTCTTCATCTTGTATCAGACTTGATCAAACTGCAGGTGGCCTGCATGTGAGCTAGTATCCAACCTGGCTCCCTAACTGTGTCACAAGAGTTTAAAAAAAAACTCGGACCACAACAACAACCCCCATTTAAACAAGAGGGGTTGCCAATTAAAAATAACTTATATTCAGAGTCATCCACATTGCCACCTCAACACGAGAAAAGGGTGACAGTGCATGAAACACCAGTGGAGGCTTGACACAGAGTTGCTCCAGCATCTCCTCTCAGAATGTGCCCTTGCAGTCCTCCAGCCCGTTTGCACAGTGTTAATCATAAAACTGGGACACCCTCGCTCCACTCCGCTCCTTAATAAAACCTCTCTCCAAAAAGGGTATTGTGAGGCCCCATTTTCTTCTATAAATACTCCTCTGTCTCTTTTCCTGCTCTCTCTCACGGCTAGGTACCTCTCCAAGGGACGGAGACTGGCCCAGAATCACTGTGTGTGTGTCGATCGGCGAGGGGTCGATGAGCACACTAATTGGAGCGTCTGCCTGGGCACGTTAATATGTGTGGTGTGTATTGTAGTGTATGTGTGCTGGTGTATAAGTGTGTGCCACAATGCTCAGTCCCATTGAGAAGGAGCAGGGGCAATTTAAGACTTTGCTCTGGATTAGTGGGATTACAGGCTGAATCTTAAACTCCCCCTCCACCCCCCATCAGGACAGGGACACATGCCCCCCTTCACTAGGGTTAGGGTTGTGGAGATATCCACACGGACTCAGTGGTGCGTATGTATGCCTCTGATCTGGGTTACTTTAAAACATTGCTGCAGCAACCTGTCCCTGGGGTAATTTACAGTGAAATAGAGTATTGGGAAACATAGGGGCAATCAGCAGGCTAGTTAGTTAGTCACATGGCCCTCAGTCAATAGTAATTGAGCACTGCCAGTGAGTTGTGGTATATACAGTATGTCAGTGCATGTGCAGTACATGAATTCAAAACTAAAAAGGTTCATCACACATACAATCTGGATAATTGAATTACTGATCAGAGGAGGGTGTAACAATAAACCTACACAAAATAGCAGGGGGTTAATGAGAGGGGTTCATTGTAAGAGAGACTTTTATTGGAGATGAGGGACTTTATGGAGCACAGCAACAGGGCTGCCGTGAGAGTAGTTTTCCGTTTTTCTTCTAAATGAAATCAGTAATAACATTGTAATAGCATAGTAATAACATATGGATGTAGTAACAGTAATAACATTGTAATAGCATAGTAATAACAAATGGATGTAGTAACAGTAATAACATTGTAATAGCATAGTAATAACAAATGGATGTAGTAACAGTAATAAGACATGGCCTATAATTGGCCTAAATACTGTACACTAGTATGTATACTAAGACAGCTACGTAAATGACTTATTTTCCAACAGAAAACAGCAGAAGTGCAGAAGTACCCATGTCATATTTAAGTTAAAGAAACAGCACAGCCCTGGTTATACATACAGGGCCAGGTGAACTATTCTCCAGCCATGCTTGTATCTCCAAACTCTCATCTTACACCTCGCTCAAGATGGTCACTTCACATGTATAGAGGAATAAGGAAGAGCAAGTGACATTATACAGGTCAGTGAGCCTGAGGTAGGATGACCCACACTGGTCCGTAGGTACTGGACTATTTGTTCATTCAGCAACATTGGCAAGACATTACGTTGTTTAAAGCAGAGACCGACTAGACCAAAACGACAGCAATATTCAATCAAGTCATTTAGATACGGAAACAAATTAATACAACTGCGAGAGTTGATAGCTGCTGAAACCATCCTCATGTAACAACAGCCTAAATTGAAGCAGCTGGTGACTCAGTGTGGAAGTGAAGAAAATGTGGAGATTCCAAACACTAAACAAACTGTGGAGTCTACAACCAACATTATTATTTCAGAAAGAGTAGAATAAGATGCAGTCTTACCTTTCAAGTCCCTGAGAAGATGAAGGAATACACTACAGAGCAAGTGCCTCTAAGTAACACTCCTCTCACTAACAGTAATGTGTAACATGAGAGCAGGGCCTGTTTGAAAATGCAGGCAAAGCCCAGCAACCAGATCCAACAGCTTGTGTCATCATGGTGTATTTTGTTTTGTGTGCAACTGAGGAGCAGGTGCACAATATTGAAATGGGGTAAAATGGTGACCATTTCTACTTATTCATGAATTTTCAATGTGTAGTCAATTTGCAAAAAGCTTGAGTTAATGTAAAGTCAAACAAGTCTAACGCATTTTAGTCTAACTGAATTGAATTTAGGAACTTGACTGTAAATGACTAACAACAAACCTTGCCATGCATAACATAAAATATCAATCATGAATTACTTATAATGTATCCATTTGTTTACAATGTGTCGAGTAACAGTCCATCATAACCCGAGAAGCAACACTAAGGTTTTTTGACGTCACACCAGCAACAGCTGTGCTAATCGTCCCAGAGGTTATAGAGCAATGGAAGATGTTCTGAGAAACAAGGGACTTTTTGGTAGCTTGAGTCCTGTGGGTTGTGAATATGGAGGTCGAGAACGGGAGGTGGATAGGTGTCAAGTACAAAAATGGAAAACAGTATTTCAGTAGCTTTGAAGAAAGCGGAAAAGTTGAAGAAACAAAAGGGGAAAAACCTGGGACAAGAGAGGATGTTGAGAGAGAAGTACAAAAATGGAAAAACGTAATTTAGTAGCTCAGAACTTGAGACTGATGAGAGTGACATAGAGTTTGATGGAGGAGCGGATTCGGAGCTGCAAGGTTTTGAGTTTGATATGCCTGTGAAGAGTGGGAAGAAAGGAAAGGATGACAGAGATGTTTCTTTCCCAGTAGGAGTGAGATTTTTTTTGTAGAGAATGGATCCTTGCCTTCTGACTGATCCATATCTTGTGTCAGGTTGGGTGAAGAAGAGTTTGGGGACTGTTGAGTCAGTGAAAGTAAATTGAAGTGGACTCGTGATGATTTTTTCTTCCGTACAGACAGAGCAGGCGCTCTGCACCACACACACGCCTAGGGACAAGAACTGTGACTTGCTTTGATCTCTCGAGCAGGGCACTGTTGAAAGGAGTGATAACTGGGGTGGTGTTAAGGATTGAGGAGGATCAACTAAAATGGAAGACTCCCGGTGTCTGTGACTGCACGCAGTTTGGTGTGAAGCAGACCCGGTGGAGTGCGTGGTGAAACAGAGAAGACACTGTCTGTCCTGTTAAGTTTTGATGCTGAGTCTTTACCCGACAAAGTCCAGTTAGGATGTGTCAGTTATCCCATGAGAGCTTTTGTCCTGAACGCAATATGGTGTTTTAGGTGCCAAGCTTATGGTCATGTTGCAGCAGTGTGTAGGGGGAGATTCCTAGATGTGAGAAGTGTGCAGGAGGGCCTGAGACAAAAGAATGTGTAGTATCGGTGGAAAAATGTGTGTGTTAACTGTAGGGGACCCATAGTGTTGGAGATTAGAAGTGTCTGGTGAGAGAAAGACAGGTTGAGGTTGCCAGGATCAGCTCAGTGTCATATGCTGAGGCAGTAAAGAGAGTAGTAGAGGAAGATGGGTCCAGGGCGAGCGATCCTAAGAGGCTCCCTTGTGAGTAGGCAGAGGCTAATAGAGAGTGAGAGGAATAACATGTGCTTCAGAAAGGTTGGTTTATTAAGGTTGGTGTCCTCCCAGGTAGCCGGGCTGGTGTAGGATCAGATAGGGCCAAGTAGTGGAATAGTGGTGAGGTTTTAATAGGTGTAGGGTTAGTTGACAGGGCAATTATTCTTCCCTTTTCGCCGGCCTAACACTACAGTACAATAGGTGGCGGTATATGTACCTCTCGGTTGCGATCTGCCAATTCAAATTTAAAGTAGTAGAAGAACAGCTGCGCTATAAAAAAAATGTTAGAAACGTTAGCCACATGCTACGGAAGTTTTCCATTTTGTATCGCAAAGTATAATGGATTTATAGTCCAGTTGGGAGCGGTAATGCGACATATTGGATGCCTACCGCTGTTAAACTCCACCGATCTGACCGATGAAGAAGAAGAATGCTAGGGAAGTGAAGACACACACGCCGTGCAAGAGAATGGTCCAAGGAAGTTAATGAAGTTTACCGCAACGCTAGTTAAGGCACACATTTAAATGATGAATTGTACATCCCACAAAGAGGGTAAGTAACAAGGTGACTCGATTAAGTCATGATTAGATAAGTAGTTAACTCTCAGCTACTGTTCAACTAGGCTAGCTATGGCAGTGAAATGTGGAAGGAAGGAAGCAGGCTAGCTAGTTAACCTGTCTTTGCTAACCAACCTGAGCACCTGCGTCTTTTAACATTAGCAAAGGTCTAGTGTTATTCGTTATCATCGAATAACACTAATAATTACATCTACTTACACTACGATGATAAGTTAACTAGCTAACGTTAGTTATTTGTGTAACTCTGTGTCGTTGTATGTGTCGAACTGCTTTGCTTTATCTTGGCCAGGTCGCAATTGTAAATGAGAACTTGTTCTCAACTTGCTTACCTGGTTAAATAAAGGTGAAATAAAAAAAAATAAAAAAAATTCTAGTCAGTCAGTGCTTGACAGCCAGTTATCTAACAGTAGGCAGTTTCCTACAATGTTCCTGACGTGTTTCCTACTCTGACAGGTTAATAACAAATGGATTTCCTCACACTATTTGCTATCTATGTGGGGGTTGTGCTGACCTGCATTGCCTTGGTTTGTAAATATTCTGGTCAGCAACAAACTCCTTTTGGTTTACTTTTCGACTCGGTGACAAAGGTAAGATAGACTGTATCAGAGTACGGCACTTCTCTAAACGTACACAAAGTGGTGCTATAGCGCCATTGTAATTATAGCCATAACCATAGAGATGTTCATCATGAAAGTATGCTCTTATTTTGTTTGACAGGTAATCGCACCTTGGACACCACTATGGCTTCAAAGCTTTACACAGAGGACGTTGCACATGCTATTTCATCAACGGTAAGTGAACAACCTGGAAATCACAACTTTAAAAAAAATTTTTTTTTAGGGCTGTCCCGAATAAAAACAGTATTCTGTTCTTTCAACCAATCGACTGGTTTAAAACGTGTAGTTTCCCATATATAGACACACCCTATGTGTTTTAATAAAACCAACAAGGCTATATGAAGTCTACTGAGCTTGTCTGACGCTTTAAGCACACTATGATTAAATAATTAAGACACACAAATGACTCAAGGGAGCCAGGGAGAGCCTAACCATAAGAAAAAAACATGTTCCCGAACTACCACCTCCCACTACTGCTGGACTTGGCAGATTTTGCCATTACTCTCTCAAAATCGTTGGAAATGGGCTACACCAGGGGTCAGCAATCTTCTACATTTGGAGTGCCAATTTATTTGACCATTTCTACTGATCTCCGTGCCAGTTATGATTTTCACATTTTCGTGGAACTGTTTCATTTGTTTTAAAATAAAGTATTCATATCGCAAAATCATTGTCATGTGTGATTAATAAAAATGCTATCTAATTGAAAATGAGGCTATACAAATCTAGAAGTAACTTCTTTTGACATTGCCAACTATGTAAAAAATAGCCTACATAAAAAAGCCAACAAATTAAAACATTGCAGCTTTCAGGTAGAACTTATCCCGATTTATCTTTTTTATAAATCACAGACCTGGCTGGGGTATCCTGGAAGGATATTGATCTCATCCCGTCAGTAGAGGATGCCTGGTTATTCTTTAAAAGTGCCTTCCTCACCATCTTAAATGAGCATGCCCCATTCAAGAAATGTAGAACCAGGAACAGATATAGCCCTTGGTTCACTCCAGACCTGACTGCCCTTAACCAACACAAAAACATCCTATGGCGTTCTGCATTAGCATCGAACAGCCCCCGTGATATGCAACTTTTCAGGGAAGCTAGAAACCAATATATACAGGCAGTTAGAAAAGCCAAGGCTAGTTTTTTCAAGCAGAAATTTGCTTCCTGCAACACAAACTCCAAAAAGTTCTGGGACACTAAAGTCCATGGAGAATAAGAGCACCTCCCAGCGGCCCACTGCACTGAAGTTAGGAAACACTCACCACCGATAAATCCACTATAATTGAGAATTTCAATAAGCATTTTTCTACGGCTGGCCATGCTTTCCACCTGGCTACCCCTACCCCGGTCAACAGCACTGCACCCCCCACAGCAACTCGCCCAAGCTTTCCCCATTTCTCCTTCTCCCAAATCCAGTCGGCTGATGTTCTGAAAGAGCTTCAAAATCTGGACCCCTACAAATCAGTCGGGCTAGACAATCTGGACCCTTTCTAAAATTATCTGCCGAAATTGTTGCCACCACTATTACTAGCCTGTTCAACCTCTCATTCGTGTCATCTGAGATTCCCAAAGATTGGAAAGCAGCTGCGGTCATCCCCCTCTTCAAAGGGGGGGACACTCTGGACCCAAACTGCTACAGACTTATCTCTATCCTACCCTGCCTTTTCTAAGGTCTTCGTAAGCCAAGTCAACAAACAGATTACCAACCATTTCAAATCCCACATACCTTCTCCGCTATGCAATCTGGTTTCAGTGCTGGTCATGGGTGCACCTCAGCCACGCTCAAGGTCCTAAACGATATCTTAACCGCCATTGATAAGAAACAATACTGTGCAGCCATATTCATTGACCTGGCCAAGGCTTTCGACTCTGTCAATCACCACATCCTCATCTGCAGACTCGACAGCCTTGGTTTCTCAAATGATTGCCTCGCCTGGTTGACCAACTACTTCTTTGATAGAGTTCAGTGTGTCAAATCGGAGGGTCTGTTGTCCGGGCCTCTGGCAGTCTATGGGGGTGCCACAGGGTTCAATTCTTGGACCGACTCTCTTCTCTGTATACATCAATGATGTCGCTCTTGCTGCTGGTGAGTCTCTGATCCACCTCTACGCAGACGACACCATTCTGTATACTTCCGGCCCTTCTTTGGACACTGTTAACAACCCTCCAGGCGAGCTTCAATGCCATACAACTGTCCTTCCGTGGCCTCCAATTGCTCTTAAATACAAGTAAAACTAAATGCATGCTCTTCAACCGATCGCTACCTGCCTGCCTGTCCAACATCACTACTCTGGACTGCTCGGACTTAGAATATGTGGACAACTACAAATACCTAGGTGTCTGGTTAGACTGTAAACTCTCCTTCCAGACTCGCATCAAACATCTCCAATCCAAAGTTAAATCAAGAATTGGCTTCCTATTTCGCAACAAAGCATCCTTCACTCATGCTGCCAAACATACCCTTATAAAACTGACCATCCTACCAATCCTCTACTTCGGCGATGTCATTTACAAAATAGCCTCCCAATACCCTACTCAACAAATTGGATGCAGTCTATCACAGTGCCATCCGTTTTGTCACCAAAGCCCCATATACTACCCACCACTGCAACCTGTATGCTCTCGTTGGCTGGCCCTCGCTTCATACTCGTCGCCAAACCCACTGGCTCCAGGCCATCTACAAGACCCTGCTAGGTAAAGTCCCCCCTTATCTCAGCTCACTGGTCACCATAGCAGCACCCACCTGTAGCACGCGCTCCAGCAGGTATCTCTCTGGTCACCCCCAAAACCAATTCTTCCTTTGGCCGCCTCTCCTTCCAGTTCTCTGCTGCCAATGACTGGAACGAACTACAAAAATCTCAAACTGGAAACACTTATCTCCCTCACTAGCTTTAAGCACCAGCTGTCAGAGCAGCTCACAGATTACTGTACCTGTACATAGCCCATCTATAATTTAGCCCAAACAACTACCTCTTTCCCTACTGTATTTATTTATTTAGCTCTTTTGCAACCCATTATTTCTAACTCTACTTTGCACATTCTTCCACTGAAAATCTACCATTCCAGTGTTTTACTTGCTATATTGTATTTACTTCGCCACCATGGCCTTTACCTCCCTTATCTCACCTCACTTGCTCACATTGTAGATAGACTTATTTTTCTACTGTATTACTGACTGTATGTTTGTTTTACTCCATGTGTAAATCTGTGTCGTTGTACGTGTCGAACTGCTTTGCTTTATCTTGGCCAGGTCGCAATTGTAAATGAGAACTTGTTCTCAACTTGCCTACCTGGTTAAATAAAGGTAAAATAAACATTGGTTATGCATGGCCTTTCTGCAAGGAACTTAAAACATTGTATCAACTTGGTCCATTAAGCCTTGCTAACAAACTTGCAACATTGTATAAAATATGTTGGACCCTCAGTTTCCCACACCAGTGAGCTCTGGACAGACAGCTGTAGGCTATTTGTACAAGGGATAATCATTCCAGGTAGGTCTATTATGACTTTTCCACCTGATAAGAGAATTACATTTTCTTTCTCTTTTACACCAAGTGGTTATCGCAAGGGAGAGGGAGAGCTGGAAAGATTGAGGAACTATTGTCATCCTCAATGGATGTAAAAAAAAATAATAATAGAAAAAATCAACTCAAAACAGGAAGTTTTTTTTATTAAATATATATTTTTAGAAGCTCTACAGCTCATTAGTGGTGGTGAGTTAAGACAATCAGAAATACTATCAGATCCCCAATGGGCACATTTATAAGCCTACATTTGATAACTCGTAAATGGAATGAAACAAACCTAAACTTGTTTCTCACAAGTGTAGCCTGGTTGTGTGCTCTGCAAACAAAGGTGTCATTTGACAATAAGAATTGTAAAATAATAATATATTGACATTAACAGAAAATTACAGTAACTGAACAAACATTTGTAGATTAGAAATTATGGGAATTAAAGGGAAATGTACTACTGGTGTGCCATCCCCGCAATCTCTGCAATGGTTTAGTCCACAGGTGTCAATCGAGACATGGCAGAATTTAGTTGTTTTCTTTGCAACTTCCCGACTAAAAAATGATCGGTTGAACAACAGCCTGTCGACTAAATGGGGTCAACCCTAGTTTTGAAAATTGTTATATTGAATAGATTTTAAAAAATAAAATAAAAAAAAACACAATCCCTCTGATTAACTGTTTGCCATTGTCTCCTCATAGGAACAGAATGTTTATCTATCTCCATATCTTACTGGAGGGGGCCGTGTACACAGAGTTCACCTATGAGGTGTTTGGATACTGCAGGGACATGGACACCACTCTCTCCAGCCTATCAGTCCCTTATGTTCTACTGGTGGTCAAATCCTGCTTCTTCTACCTCTGCATTAGAAGGGAACCTGGTAAGTCAACTATAACACAGAGTAGGGCCTATTTGGTAGACAGAAAATCACAACATAATACATTATCTGAAGTGAACGTTCTGTAAAGTTTCCTCCTGAGGAATATCATGACACCTACTGAACAGGCTCCTGCTAGTACTTTTATAAACTCTTATGGATGCACATTGTATTGTGCAATACAATCCCACCATTAATATAATTAAGTACGCTCTTTCTCTGTAGGTACAGTTACAAAGAAGCGACATGCTGGTCAGCTCCAGGTATACCCATATGACAAGAGGATGTTCCACCCAGGAGTCTGCTGTCCAACGTGTCAGCTGGTCAAACCTGCTCGCTCAAAACACTGTAGTAAGTAGTACAGATTGGCCTTTGGCTTTTAGTCGCAGGCATTAGCTCTAATACTGTACCTCAATGTCTACTATATAGGCATAGTACAGTCTATAAACTATACTTCTCAGAACAGCATATAACATCCTAACATGCATTGTTACATAATAATGTATAACTGCTACTATTATTGTCTCTAAACTGTATTGAATAGCCAATGTGTTGCCCTTGTTTTGTCCAGGAGTCTGCAATAGGTGTGTGCAGCGCTTCGACCACCACTGTGTCTGGGTCAACAACTGCATCGGCGCTCAGAACACCCGGTACTTCCTTCTCTACCTGCTGAGTGTGTGTGCCATGGCAGCAGACATGGCACTACTGACGGTGGACATGTTACTGCACGCTGTGGTGCGGTCAGGCATCCTACAAGCCCGTTACATAGATGATGATGGGCAGCAGCAGCAGGCAGGGGTGCTCTTTGTCATACAGGTGAAAGACTGGACATACAGACACAATGATATCGGTGCCTGATGTTTACATGGAGTTAGTATTTCCTTCTGCCTGTTTAAACCCAGCAAGTCTGATTTAATTCATTTAAATATGAATGGCATGAATTAAATCCTATCTAGTTCCATTAATGTGCCACAGAAATCACTACACACTTTGTCTGTTTACAGATGTACTATTTTTTTTTTAAATATTTTAAATTCACTTCCCACATAGACTGAGTGTACAAAACATTAAGAACTCTTCCCTCAAGCCCATTTTCCCCTCAGAATAACCTCAATTCGGCAGGGCTTGGACTCTTCGACACCTTGTAGTAAGCGTTCCACAGGGATGCTGGCCCATGTTGACTCCAATGCTTCCCACAGGTTGGCTGGATGTCCTTTGGGTGGTGGACCATTCTTGATACACATGGAAAACTGTTGAGTGTGGAAAAACCCAGCAGCATTGCTGTTCTTGACACAAATCGGTGCGCCTAGCACCTACTTACATACCCCATTGAAAGGCACTTAAATATTTTGTTTAGCTGATTCACCCTCTGAATTGCACACATACACAATCCATGTCTCAAGGCTTAAAAATCCTTCTTTAAGCTGTCTCCTCCCATTCATCTACACTGATTTGAAGTGGATCATAGCTTTTACCTGGATTCACCTGGTCAGTCTCATGGAAAGAGCAGGTGTTAATGTTTTGTACACTCAGTGTATATTTCCTCTGCCTCTCCCCAGCACCTGTTCCTGACCTTCCCCAGGATCGTGTTTATGCTGGGCTTCCTGGTCTTCGTCTTCCTGCTCCTGGCAGGCTACACCATGTTCCACTCCTACCTAGCTCTGGTCAACCAGACCTCCAACGAGTGGTACAAGGGACGAGGGAATGTCTGCCAGCACTGCCACCCCTCACCTGACCACTTCTGTGGTCTGCCAGCCTCTGACCAGTCCAAAAGGTGGTTCTATAGTAGAGGGGTGCTTAGAAACCTGGGGGAGATATTTTTCCCCCTCCGCCCCGTGCAGAAAAAAGATAATTGAGTTCAACAGAGGCAGTTTATAGGCCCACTAGCTACAGTACTGAATGTTTGTCATTTGTATTTATTTTTTAAAATATATTGTTGTTGGTATGTGGATTTTGGGGGATCTTAAATATTTTTCTAACTGGCAATAAAGCTTCTGTATACACCTTTTCCCTGTTGTCTGTTCCTTGAGATGAATTTGCAGATGGTCTATGCCTATCAAGTTTAATTGTGTATTAGAGGAAGCAAGGATGCATATCATGCCTACAGGTAATTCATTTTCATTCAATGCTTGCTGTGTATACACACATGCATTTGGAGCTTTGCTCGCCTGTTGCACAACATAACCAGCCATCACCAACCATGTCTTGTGACATCTTGAGATGTTTTAAGACTAAAATGAAGACGTCTAAGACTGTCTTTAGACACGTCTTGGAGATATGTCTTGAGACTTTTTATTAGTTCTAAATACTAATCACTCACTCCAGAACTCATGCACATCCATAGCACAAATTGACCTGCACACCAAATCAAAGTAATCTAGATTTATTGACAAATAACAGAGGCAGAAGCAACAATAACTTGGTAAATATGTTATAGGGCTCCAAACTATCTTCAAGTCTTTACAGCCAGATTGTCATCTCTTGTTTGGGGATCTCGGAGCTTCTATTGCTTAATCTGCTGGAAAGTATGTAGTTATGTATCATTATAAATACAGCAACATCAATAACAATACTGCCTCTACCCTGCTATTTTCTTGTAACTTAATTCTGAATAGCTCACCTGAAGCAGAAAGCCCTACCATCCATGAGGGCTTAATGTTTGACACCAGATAGGACCCTAGTTGTATTCTATGTCCAGTCTGAAAATAGAATTGAGTCAGTTAAGCACTGTTCTCATGGGAAGAAATTAACATGACATGTCTTGTTCATTTTTGGATGCACTGCTCTCACTTGTATTTGCTGGGTGACCGTTTACCTTGATTGAGTTGGAGTTGTTGACATGTATTCCATCCTTCTATCCTGACAAAGGAGAAATAGGTCATGTTCATTACACAATAACTATTAAAGCACATGTAAAAACAAAAAGCAGATACAAGCATCCATTCATAATTTACCTCATCAGCATATCCATGCATAGAGGTTAGCACTCAGATAAATCCAGTCTACTCTGCAGCACGTGAGGTTGATCAAAAAAATCTAATCCACCAGCTATTTGGGCATTTTTTCATGTAACATTTAGATGTATTCTCTATTAAATAAAACTGCACCGAAAATACAATAACTGCAGTCAGCTGTTAGAGTAGATCAGCTTTGACTCAACATGTCTTGAAACATCTGTATATAATCAGATGGTGATGGCTGAGCTATCACCGAGGTTGAGACATTTGACATGATCCCTTCTCCTTTTTCTGATCCCGCATACGTTAACGGGCAACTGGAAAAAAAGTAACAACATGCCTTTCAGAGATATAACTAGCTAGCTACATCATTTTTTTACTATAATTGTTATGCTAGCTAATGACAGTTGTTAGCTACTAGATAGCTAACCAGAGTCTGCATAATATAAAACAAGATGTCATTAACATATTTCTTCATATGGACTAAATATTGTTTGGGCTAAACATACATTACATATTAAAATACTTTTGTAACAGTTTGTAAATCCTCCAGGTCGTTTGTGAGTCTTGCATCATCTGTCAGTTGACTGAAGAATGATCCGCGAATTTGAAATGTTCAACATTCCAAAATAAAATGTCTCAAGACATAACACTATTTTGCGTCCCAGAGCTGACAGGGGAGTATGAAGTGGATCCGCAAGGAACCTAGGTGGTGTGTTCGTAAATTGCGCTGTTGGCGTTCGTAAATTCAGAGCCACATTGGACGCTCTGACGGAGGAGTAGGTTTGATCCGAGCGTTCTGACCTCACAAGGGCAGTCAAGCACCCAGCTAACTGGCTTGACGGTGGCTAGGTGGCTAGTTGGCTAGCTGCTCCCAGACAGAAATGAGAGAACACCTCACTCTGACCATTTTACTCGCCCTAGCAGAGCTGCTTAGGCTGTTTTCATGTTATCCATACGTTTTTTGCCGACGTTTACTGACAATGGTCATATTCAACGTGTTGCACGTTTGTAAATGCATCCGTTATTCAGCACTCTTGCACACAGACGAGAGTGCTCTGAAATCGTACATAGCCAAAGTTAATTTACGAACGCACCCTTAACCTGTATATATTGAACCTAGCAAGGAACCCGGAAGAGGGCACATGGATGCTCCTGTCACTTTAAACCGGTGCGGAAGTGTGTTACAGTATGGATTTGATGCAATGATATAAGGTCAGGAAACTTCGCAATAAATCGTTATTGAAGACACCAAATGATTCAACTGCAAGATCAAACGAAATAGTACTCGTGCTTAAATTGAATGTCATATTTCTTCGGGGAGATTGTTCTCGTACATTTTTCGCTAAACGTCGTGGCTAGTCTGCAAGAAAGTGGTAGCATACAGTAGCTAGCCAGTTATTTTTGGACACTTGACTGATCGAGGAACAAGAGATACCAGTAGCTGACAGTACGCACACGTTTTCCCAATGGCTGTGTCAAAATGCACCCGGCTGAACGGTCCCTTAATAAAGCAAATGTTAGATTCTGTGGACAGTGTCCTCTTCGACTGTGATGGTGTCATCTGGCGAGGTGATCAGGCAATCCCTGGCGCCCCTGACGTTATCAACCTGCTCAAGAAGAATGGAAAGAAAGTGTTTTTCGTCACCAACAACAGCACTAAAACTAGAAAGATGTATGCAGACAAAATGGCATTGATGGGATTCAACGCAACTGAAGATGAAGTGTTTGGAACGGCGTACTGCTCTGCAATGTACCTAAAACATGTATCCAGACTACAGGGCAAAGTGTATCTCATAGGAAGCAATGCAATGAGGCAGGAACTAGAAAAGGTTGGGATCCAGCAGACCGGTGTGGGGCCTGATCCGATATCAGGTGTCCAGATCGATTGGGCAAACGTGCCCCTGGACCCTGAGGTGAAGGCTGTGGTTGTTGGGTTTGATGAGCACTTCAGTTACATGAAACTGAACAGAGCCCTGCAGTACCTCAACAACCCTGACTGTCTACTGGTGGGAACCAACACTGACACTAGACTGCCCCTGGAAGGAGGCAAAGCTGTCCCAGGTAAGTAGGATGTTGGCTGTGCAGAGACAACAGCTGGAGTATTAACCAACAAGACTGTGGTTACCGTACACATGGAGTGCACACCATCTGTGCCACAGGCCAGGCCTCTGTGGCATAGTCCGTAGCGCTCACATACAGGGAGGCTACATGAGTGCTGTGTTAATGATCTTTAGTAGCTTACAGCGAGCCAGTGTGATGCGATAACATGAGGGGTTTTCCACTGCCCCAAGTCAGATCTTTCATCTCTTACTGTATGTTTAAGCATGTGTCAACAACACTGAATGTCTTCCCCTCTCCACCAGGGACAGGCTGCATCCTGAAGGCTGTGGAGACCGCAGCCCAGCGCCAGGCCCAGACGGTGGGAAAGCCCAACCACTTCATGTACGACTGTGTGGCCAGCCAGTTCGGCCTGGACCGCACCCGCTGCCTCATGGTGGGGGACCGGTTGGACACGGACATCCTGCTAGGGTCCAACTGTGGCCTGAAGACCCTGCTGACCCTGACCGGGGTGTCCACTGTGGCCGACGCTGAGGCCCATCAGGAGAGTGGCTGTCCAAAACGCCTTGGGATGGTGCCTGACTACTACGTAGAGAGTATTGCAGAACTCCTGCCTGCTCTACAAGGATAACCAGTTGTGGAACCAGTGTGGGGTGTGGAAAAGAAAAATAGGTTTTTATCTCAATGAGACTTTAGCCTTGATAGATGATAATTAGATTAATATTGACTAATTATAAAGGACCGTTAAGGACTGTGTGCGTCTGAAAACCCAGGCTTGTTTCCGGATTACGGATGTGAAAATTCAGGAAGGTACAGAGAGTTAATCAACTGCTTCGATTATACTAAGACTGCAACAAAACAAACCTATATTAAAGTTATTTTAACTACAGTATGCTATGGCTGAAT
The DNA here is from genome assembly GCF_034236695.1 of Oncorhynchus nerka. Classification (NCBI taxonomy): domain Eukaryota; kingdom Metazoa; phylum Chordata; class Actinopteri; order Salmoniformes; family Salmonidae; genus Oncorhynchus; species Oncorhynchus nerka. The sequence goes on from NC_088411.1 coordinate 20,894,902, forward strand.
ATGTATATTCAAGATATACAGCCGGTGTAGCCGACTCCTCATGGAGAGCTACTGGGTGTGCAAGCCTTTGTTCCAGCCCTGCTGTAATGCACCACATAGATTCAGCAGCAAAAGAGGAAAGGAATAGTAGGGCTGGAACAAAAGCCTGCCCAGCACACCCAGTAGCTCTCCAGGACGAGGGTTAGCCACTCCTGATTTCCAGTGTTGATAAATGGATTTCACATTATTTTTTCAAAAGAGTTGTTCAGGAAATGGTAGTGAAGTATGTGCTGTGTGTTTGGGTGAAAAGGAAGAAGGGCTATGCAAGGCCTGTGTTCTTTGCTCAATATCCCTCTGTAGCAATGATCTCAAACACAGTCGGAGGAAATGTGTACACACTCCTTTTGGGTATTTCCCTCATCTGTGTGCATACATTTAAAATCACGTCACTCAATATTTATCTAAAGCAGAGGGCTATGCAGAAATACAGTAAAGTGGAGTGCACTGACAATTCATCAGGAATTATATATCTTATGTTGTCCACTCTCATTCACTGTACCAATGCTGTGTCTATTGTCATTTACATTACCCATTCACGTGAGGAAGTATACATAAACTGGGTTATACTCTTATTGTATCCTGATGTATTGTACATGTAAAAATATAACTTCCTTTTGTTCCCATTCAATTAGAAGGTTAGGGTTTTGCGCAATAATCAATGATCTTGTTAAGTGTGTTTTAATGTAACATAATGTCAGTCTTCTTAGTAACTGTCTATAATACGTTAGATTGTCTGTACTGCCAATACAATAATCAAACTACTGTATCATCCTCTGTCCTTGACAACAGTATTCACCTTGACTCAAGTCAATCAAACACTGATAAAAAATAAACATACCTTTTCCAAAATTAAAGGCTTCCCTGTGGATTGTGTCAACTTCAACACAGCGGGCTGTGCTGGACCCTGGTGTTATTAACACAGAAGCTCTTAAAGTCACCTTGGCCTTTCATCGACTGGACGGTCCTTCAGTCCATTCCTCATATCACCCTGCCATGGCCGATGACCGAGCCTGTCCACAGAGGTGAGTTTGTCTCACCCCTTTGTCCATTGTCTAAGGTGAGGGTAGCCGGCCAAAGGTTTGGACTGTCACGTGTGTGTCTGTGTGAGGGGGAGGTAGGCGAGGAGAGGGGGAGACAGGTCTACAGAGAGCGAGAGAGAGAAGTTGGCCAGGTGTATCGCAGAGCGTCTCACTCGGTGCTGGTCATGACCGCAGCTCGATGCAGATAGGTGAGAAAAGAAGGGTGAAGTCGGAGTGAGAGAAGAGAAGTCACCGGACACAGGATGGTGAGGTGTTGGAAACGTTCAGAAACCACCGGGTTGGAGGATTCACAACGCATGGTAGGAGTGGGACTCATCTGTACCTTGCTCAGTGGTGGCTTAAATGATCTGTGGCAAATGTCTGATTTTTTTTTTATTAGCCTCAATGATTTTGTTGCTCTTGGAAAAGTTATTTTCATACAGATAGAAAGACTAAGTTGTGGTAATGTTATTTGTGCAACACTCACAGAGCAGGGTCCCCAACTGGCGGCTTTATTTGGCACCCCAAGTTTTCTGAGCAAAAAATACCAGGAAATCAGCTCCAAGTGATTGAAATTTTGGAAATCTTTTCCCAAGTATTCCCAAGCATTATATAGAGAGAGACATGATTGTATACAAATGTAAGCAAGGTTTGAAATGATTATGTTTTAGTTAAATATATCTGTTTGGGCTTGCGGTCAATTTGAAGTCTACAAATTATTTGTCATTATGTTCCGCCCCCCTGACTATTTGCTCAAGAAAAAAATCCTCCCCCGGCTGAATCCAGTTGATCACTGTCATAGAGTATAGTGTTCCATTCTATTTCAGTTTTAACAAACTTGTTGAAGTCAACAATGTTGTTGAATCCAGAAACAGTCAGACACTCACCCAGACAAGTGGCTATGTAGATTGTGATATGCTGTTGTTGTGTATGTCTCCTCAGGACGAGGGTCCAACAGTGTCCTGCCAGTTCCCACACAAGGCATTCTGGGTGACCCTCAGTGCCACTCTCCTCCTGGTCATCATCGCCCTCGGTGTCAGGGGGCATCTATGGGTCAGACAGCCCGACGCACAGGTGGGAGACACAACTCTCACCTGATTCACCTGTCGGGAACACGTTGCTTTGTATTTGGCATTAAAACTGTGAGGTGTTGTAGCCCAATCTAACGTAGATGCACACATGACTGTGGTTGATGTACAAAATATTCGCTCACACTTGTACAATCACAATGTTGATGATGAGTTTACATTGAGTAAACCTATCCCTCTACTGTGGTCCTTACAGGTTGTCAGAATCACAGTTCCGGATCTGACTGGAACCCTGATCAAACAATCAGCATTGGTGGACAAGCACAACGACCTGGTGACCTATACTGTGACCTCACCGGCCAACCACACATCCACCGTGCTCTTTGACGTCAAACATGTAAGAAGCAGACCTGTTCAAAGTGTATTGAACTGAGGCAAGCTGCACCTTTCTGTTTCCTTGTTCCACATTGTTGCATTGTAAAAGGCTGGTTGTCTAGAAACAGATTCCCATGCTAGAACTGAGCTTCAATGGGTGCTGAACTGACATTGTGTTATGTTTGTTTGTGCAGGGTTTGATATGTTACAAACCTATGAACCAGGAGAATTGCTACCTGAGTAAGATGGAGAAATCTGACTATGAAAACATGCAGTCCCTTCTCCAGCAGTCAATGCAAACGGTAAAGATGTTTCACCTTTCTAACATATAACAGTGTATGAAATATACTATTTTGGATTTCACTTTATATGAGCCTGTTACCATGCAAAGGAAATATGTCACATAGGGACTTATTGGCATGGCAACAACTAAAGAGTACGCAGAAACACCCTACTGTGTCAGCCGGCTCTCAGTTGAGGGTGCCCTGTTACCTTACACTGTTGCTAATGTGTGAGTTGGCAGTGGGGGTGGATAATTGTAAGTGACTCATAGCTTAGTGCCATCTCTGTCTCACTCCATGGCCAGCCAGACCCTATTGGAGTTAGAAGTGTTGATTTTAGCATCCCTCTCCTCTCCCTGTCCAGAGAACGAGTGGGAGGTAATAGGCCGAATAAGGCCTTAAATGTTTATAGTGTAGTGTCTCTCCAGGACTGAATTCCTCAGGGCATCTGATCCTCCTAGACCTCTCTCTTCCCTGGATCCCCTTACAGGTTGGGACAGCAGTGAGGCTCAGATCTGCACAATGGCCACTCTGTCTGGGGACTACTGGGTTTGTTAAGGCTTCACTGGGCTGGAGAAAGTGGTGAAACTATGGTTGGTTAGCGAGGGAAGGGCCAGTCCTACAGTGGACATCTTTAATGAGGTGTGATTTTTTTGCTATGTTTGGTCAATGTCAATGGTCATTGAAGAACGGATGGGTTGCTTTTCTGCTGTGGTACTGTGTATCTACAGGGCCATGTCCATATCTACCAGTGCTGGGTATTTGTTAGTTATTTTATTTTGAGGCCCATTAGCGTTTTACTTTATGAGTCGATTACTTGCTCATATCAGATTGAATCATGGTTATCAGGGCCTAGGATAATTCATTTATTCACAAGAGCTGGTGTATGATTACTCATGTCATTAGTTAATTACCAGTTCATTACCCCACAGTTATGGGCCATTGTGCAGCTGGACTCATTCAATCATTAAGTGGTTGTACAGACTTAAGTTGCATATAAACTCAAAAGAGAAATATGCCACGAATGCCAAAATCCCAAGTGTTTTATCCTTTTCTCATGCTATCTGATAGAAACATAGTCGTTTGTGTTTGTGTTTGAGTTCGGACTCTCACGGTATTAAGTATCTCGTAGAACTATACTTCAGCACGAGAACCACCCACTGATTGTGGTCATTAAGTGTCTGATTTAATGGATAGACTTCATCCACATAGAAAAGGCTGGGCCTTTCTGAGAGCAAAATATCTGTTCTGCAGCATAATGCTCTTAAGAGTGGAGGGAATCGGACTGTTAGAAGGCTCGCTCAGGCATAACGGCACTTTAAGTGGTCCCTATCGGACTCATCACCAGTGTAAATGGTGCAATTACTAAATGGCCATTGTGCCAAATGAGAGAGACCAGAGTTCAGCTGAGAATGATGCAGGGTTGAGTGTATAACCTGGCATAGGCCACTGAAGTGATCTAATAGAGACACTGCTCTATAATGGCAGCTTGAGTTTCAGGTCTGCCAAAGCACACTGTTCTATCCTTATATATAATCTTAATTGACACAACTTGTATTTGTTGTTAGAAAAACCACTGAGGTGACCTCACAAGCAGTGTAATCATAATTCCTCTTTTGCTGTCCCTTTAGCTTGCTCTCATCATTCATAATCCCGAGACAAATGTGTTCTTCTTCTGCCAGGAGGTGTTGTTGGGGAATGAGACCCAGAGACAGACAGAGTTCCTGGGGGTGATGGGGGGCAGTCAGGTTGATGTGTCCACCCTGGAGGAGCCTCTACAGGCCCTGTGTCGACACAGCTCCATCCACTGGACCAGGAGACAAGACGGTGAGCGTACCCTTCACATTTATAGCTACATGCTAAATACACATTCACACAATGATGTACATTTATGTAACTGTGGACTGTTTTATTTTAAAGTGGGTCCAATTTTATATTCAATTCTGGGATAAATCAATAGTCATATTTCATACAAAGGAAAGACCAGGGGCTCTTTTGTAAAACAAGTTCCTCAGACTGAGGGAGAGCTTGCTCCCTGTGTCTTTGTGTGTTGGCAGCTCTTTCCAGAATAGGGCAGTGAGAAACATAATCCTAAACTACTGTGCTGTGTGACCTTTGCAGTGTCGCAGCAGTAAACTTAGACTGTTACTCAAGTATTTTACTGGGTGACTTTTACTTGACATTTTCTAGTAAGTTATCTTTACTTTTACTCAAGTATGACAATTGAGTACTTTTTTCATCACTACAAAACCCCAAAGTATGCAAGCCAACTACCATCTGTTAATGGAACCGTATTTCCAGTTTTACTCACCTGGGGATTCAGAGTAGCCATCAGTGCTCTCTGCTATAGTACGGGTTAGATATTGCACTGGTGATCTTCCTGCTACAGTTAGTTAGCATAATGCTAAATTGAAGTGCTGTGTGACCTTTGCAGTGTGCCAGAAGTAAATAAGAAGCACAACCTTTAGGCTGAACTCACTGCTATTTTTACTTTACGCCACTTGGGTTTTGTTGGTCTTCGCTACCAAACTGCCTGTTTAGTAACAAACCCTCTCTCTCTCTCTGAAGGTCCAGGTAAACAGCGTCTGGTCTACTTCTGTATTGACATCTGCTTCCCTAGTAACATCTGTGTGTCTGTCTGCTTCTACTACCTGCCGGAGTGACCTGCCATCATCCCACTCTCAGGCAGCACATACCAACGCTGATCAGGGAAACAAAGTGATCCTTCTCATCCCTGCTAATTCGCCGGCTGCAGAAAAAAAAGTATTTGAATACAACCGGGGAACAGCAGCCAGCTTTGACTCAATACTGCAGCTACCTTAGTCCCTTCTAAGCTTTCGCCCCAGTCCTTTCCATTCCGAGGGACGGAAACAAGCTGTCAAGTTTATCTGCAGACTCCCCTCGTCACCCTCCCTTCATGTTTAATAATACCTTCCCTTGTGGCAGTTTTGGAGAGTATAAGAGTTTTGTGCTTGTTATTTCCTGTACTGCAACCCACAGCAGATGAGTCATTGTGTGTAACCATTCCCGTTTATTGGATTGTGTTAAAATGACTTGATCCCTCCAATAAAGAACAGTTGTGTAAAATACGGATTGTCTCTTTTACTATAGAGAAGGGAAATAGAATCTTTCCAACTCTTCAGACTTTGTGGTAGTTCCTGTTATGATGTATTAAACAGAGAATCAAGACAAAAGCGCCACAGAGTAAATGTTACACACCAGTTAGACTTTACTGGAGTTCATCATATCCTGTACAGTCCACATTACAGATATCCATCAGTTTTTCAAAGACCTCACATTTGAGACTTTCACCTTTGATTAAGCTATTGAACCCAAATACATGAATCTAGCTATGGCCCAGAGTTTTTCATGGTAAGTAAACTCCTCGCCCAAGCTATAAGACACAAACAAGCCCATAGATCTCCTTGTATCCCCAATCTGTTGAAATGTGGTCCTTATGAGAAATATAAAAACAGCCTCTCCCCTCTCTTATCCTGATAAATCAAAAGCTTTTGTGGAAGCAGACAGACGGGTGTGTGGATATAGATATATATACAGTCACAGAGCTTCGTTGTAGTGTAGCTCCTTCTCATCCACTGGAGTCCACTGCTGCTGTCTCCTCAGCCCAGCACGCTGTCGTTAAAGGCCAGACACACCACAGCTTTCTGATGGCCGCTGTACTCCCTCTTGATCTCACCAGTCTCCACACACCACAGCCGTGCCAGGTTGTCAGAGGAGGCTGGAAGGAAATTCATCACATTTACTGATTGATCCGTTGGAGCACAAGTCAGAACTGCCCAAAAGTGAGTTAACTAATGAGTTTGAGGCTCCATGCAGTCGCGGCTCAGGATTAATCATCACAATCTAGCCACTCTAGAAAGGACGGAAGTCAGTCACTTTCCAACAGCAAAAACTATCCCTTACCCTAGATCAGGGCTCTCCAACCCTGTTCCTGGAGAGCTACCCTGCTGTAAGTTGATGCTCAAACCCCAGTTGTAACTAAACCGATCAGCTTATCAACCAGCTAATTGCTAGATTAGGGTTGGAGTGAAAACCTACAGGAACAGAGCTAGATAAAGTGTAAATACACATGAATCATTTAGTTGTTATCGTGCATAATAAAACACACTGGGAAGAAATATAACACTGACCTGTTACAATGTACTGTGAGTCTCCAGAGAAAGCACAGTCCCACATCCAACCTCGGGATGTCTCTCCAGGGTTATTACTCTTGATGCTCAGCTCCGTCATCAGAGAGAAGTTAGATGTTCTCCAGATCTTACACGTCTGGTCCGCCGAGCAGGTCGCCAGCAGACTGTGGAGAAAAGACACAGTAACTATACAAGAAATGCAATCAAAGCCTCCTACTTCTAAATAGTTCATGTTGGATTATGCACACATTCCTTAAAAAAATGTGTGTGGTGTACTCACGTGGAATCAGGACTAAATTTGCAGCGGAGGGAGTAGCGCTTATGAGCGGGGATCTTGGTTTTGGGGATGAGCTGTGTCACCTCGTCACCCATCCCTCCTGCCAGGTTCCAAACGTAACAGTTTCCCTGTGAGAGATGGACAGTGATCACAATTTAAACTCAAATTAGCACTTTCTTTTTTATTGGTAAATTATTCTAACAAAAATATAAACGTAACATGTAAAGTGTTGGTCCCATGTTTCATGCGCTGAAATAAAAAAAGATTCCAGAAATGTTCCATACGCATAAAAAGCTTATTTCTCTCAAATTTTGTGCACAAATTTGTTTACATCTCTGTTAGTGAGCATTTCTCGTTTGCCAGGATAATCCATCCACCTGACAGGTGTGGAATATCAAGAAGCTGATTAAAACCTCTACAGGATCTGTGTCCCCCCTGCGGGATGGTTGAGCTAACGTGCGCTAATGTGATTAGCATGAGGTTGTAAGTAACAAGAACATAGACATATCTGATATGGGCAGAAAGCTCAAATTTGTGTTAATCTAACTGCACTGTCCAATTTACAGTAGCTATTACAGTGAAATAATATCATGCTATTGTTTGAGTGTGCATAGTTATGAACTTGAAAATGTATTAATAAACCAATTAGGCACATTTGGGCAGTCTTGATACAACATTTTGAACAGAAATGCAATTGTTCATTGGACCAGTCTACAACTTTGCACATACACCGCTGCCATCTAGTGGCTAAAATCTAAATTGCACCTAGATTACTAAGTCATATTGGCCTCTCTCTTGCATTTCAAAGATGGAAGAAAAATACGAGCTAACAGATTTAATGTGTTATATTCTCCTACATTAATTTCACATTTCTACAAACTTCAAAGTGTTTCCTTTCAAATGGTATCAAAAATATGCATATCCTTGACTTAGGTCCTTAGCTACAGGCAGTTAGATTTGGGTCCGATCCTTATTAAACAGCATGATCATTACACAGATGCACCATTGTGCTGAGGACAATAAAAGGCCACTCTAAAATGTGCAGTTATGTCACACAATGCTACAAATTGGCATGCTGACTGCAGGAATGTCCACCGGAGCCGTTGCCAGAGAATTTAATATTAATTTCTCTACCATAAGCCGCCTCCAAAGTCATTTTAGAAAATGTGTCAGTATGTCCGAATGGCCTCACAACCGCAGACCATGTGTAACCACCTGCAGGATTGTCTGAGACCAGCCACCCAGACAGCTGATGAAACTGAGGAGTATTTTGGTCTGTAATAAAGCCCATGTTAGGAAAAACGTATTCCGATTGGCTGGGCCTTGCTCCCCAATGGGTGGGCCTATGCCTTCCCAGGCCCATTCATGTCTGTGCCCCTGTCCAGTCAAGTGAAATCCATAGATTAGGGCCTAATTTATTTATTTCAATTGACTGATTTCCTTCTATGAACTGTAACTCAGTAAAATCTTTGGAATTGTAGCATTTATATTTTTGTTCAATATAGTTTAGCAGCCAGCTATCTAAACTTATCATGGTCGAAATGTTTAGAATTGTACAAAATTAGCTCTAAAACAACTAATTTTTCTCTCTGACCAATTGCACAATTAGTAGAATTGAATGAAATTAGTTAGAAAATGGCTAAATCTTCTCTCAGCCCCATGGCAAAATGTGTAGAATTGCAGCAAACGTGCTTTAAAACATTTGCTCTACACCCCATGGAAAAATGTGCCGTATTAGACAAAATTAACTCTAAAACAGGGATGGGCAACCGGCCATTCTTGAAGGCCCTCAGTAGGGGTTTCAACTTACTGTTTCGAGTTAGAATAGAGACTACAGAAAGTGACATTTCAAAAATGTGCCTCTTGTTATGTCAGTCAGGTAACTTTTTTAGATTGCCAAGCTAGCTGGGCGCTATGTAAACTTGTTATCAATGTCGAATTACCGGCTGGGTCCCCCCCCCCCTGATTTGGTTATGGAGTCTCACTCAGATATAATATACTTTGATTTGTTAAAAAAAAAAAATGGTTACTACCTGATTCCATGTGTTATTTCATAGTTCTGATGTCTTCACTATTATTCTACAATGTAGAAAAGAGTAAAGATAAAGAAAAACCCTTGAATGAGTAGGTGTGTCCAAACTTTTGACTGGCACTATAGTTGCACAGACCCGTGAGAAACTGTGGCACCTCATGACGAGTTCAGATGTTTTCTGGCCCCAACCCCATCAAAGTTGCCCATCCCTGTACTAGAGTGTCCAGTATAACAAAATTATATTTTTCAGCATACTGACCGAGCTATTGACTGCTGCCATGTAGCTGGCGTCTGGGTCAATGTGGACTGAGTTGATGGACACTTCTGGTTCAGGAATAAGCTGCTCGTTGTGATCGGTCTTCAGATCCCAGATATGGATCACACCGCTCTGGTCCCCCACGATCAATTCAGCCTGGAAAATACACAAGCCTGATTGAGAATCAATTAGATACAATAAGCAGAATTTTTAAAAAGGGTCAATATGCAGTTGCTACATACATTTTTGGACTTATAAATTAATTATATGTACCCATGAGCTAAGTTCAACTTCCCTACCCCATCAAACCCCAAAATAAGCTTGTTTTACTATGTCTGTAAACAAAGTAAATGTAAACAAACACTGTAGACCATCAGAACATGGCTAAAACTATAATTTTGTTATCATGGATAGTCAGTCCTTGCATTCATTGCTCTGTCCATGAATTTGAGAGTGGTTACATTTCTCCAGCACAATCCCTCAGCTATTTACCGAAAGTGGCAGGGACCAGCTGGCTGGATTATTTACGGACATATTAAATCTCTCCCTATCCCAGTCTGATGTTCCCATTTGCTTCAAGATGTCCACCATTGTTCCTGTATCCAGGAAAGCAAAGGTAACTGTACTAAATGACTATCGCCTCATAGCACTCACTACTGTCATCATGAAGTGCTTTGAGAGGCTAGTTAAGGATCATATCACCTCTACCTTACCTGACATCCTAGACCCACTTCAATTTGCTTACCGCCCCATTAGATCCACAGACGATGCAATCGCCATCTCACTGCCCTATCCCATCTGGATAAAAGGAATACATATATAATAATCCTGTTCATTGACTATAGGTCAGCCTTCAACACCATAGTGCCCTCCAAGCTCATCATTAAGCTCAAGGCCCTAAGTCTGAACTGTGCAACTGGATCCTGGACTTCCTGATGGGCCACCCCCAGGTGGTGAAGGTAGTAAACAACACCTGCACTTTGCGGATCCTCAACACAGGGACCCCACAAGGGTGCATGCTCAGCCCCCTCCCGTACTCCCTGTTTACCCATGACCGCATGACCACGCACTCCAACATCAAGTTCAGAAGACACAACCGTAGTAGACCTGATTACAGACAATGACAAGACAGCCTACAGGGAGGAAGTGAGGGCCCTGGCGGAGTGGTGTCAGGAAAAAAACATCAACAAAACGAAGGAGCTGATTGTGGACTTCAGGATATAGCAGAAGGAGCACACTCTCATCTACGTCGATGGGACCGCAGAGGAGAAGGTGAAACGCTTCAAGTCCCTCAGCGTACACATCACTGACAAACTGAAATGGTCCACAGACAGTGTGGGGTACAAGGCGTAATAGCGCCTCTTCAACCTAAGGAGACTGAAGAAATTCGGATTGGCCCCTAAGACCCTCAAACTTCCCAACGCAACATCGGGGGCACTGTCTGCCCTCCAGGACACCTACAGCACCCAATGTCACAGGAAGGCCAAAAAGAACATCAAGTACATCAACCACCCGAGGCACAGCCTGTTCACCCTGCTATCATCCAGAAGGTGAGGTCATTGCAGGTACATCAAAGCTGGCACAGAGAGACTGAAAAACAGCTTCTATCTCAAGGTCATGAGACTGTTAAATAGCCATCACTAGCCAGCTACCACCCCGTTACTCAACCCTGCACCTTAGCGGCTGCTATCCTATATACATAGACTTGGAATCGCTGGCCACTTTAATAATGGAACACTAGTACCTTTAATTATGTTTACATACTGCTTTATTCTACTGTATTATAGTCAATGCCACTCAGTCATTGCTCGTCCTAATATTTATGTATCTTTTTAAATTTTAACCCCTTTTTCGTGGTATCCATTTGTTAGTAGTTACTATCTTGTCTCATCGCTACAACTCCCGTACGGGCTCGGGAGAGACAAAGGACGAGAGCCATCCGTCCTCCGAAACACAACCCAACCAAGCCGCACTGCTTCTTAACACAGCGCGCATCCAACCCGGAAGCCAGCTGCACCAATGTGTCAGAGGAAACACTGTGCACCTAGCGACCTGGTCAGCGTGTACTGCGCCCGGCCCGCCACAGGAGTCGCTAGTGCGCGATGAGACAAGGATATCCCTACCGGCCAAACCCTCCCTAACCCGGACGACGCTAGGCCAATTATGCATCGCCCCATGGACCTCCCGGTCGCGGCTAGCTGCGACAGAGCCTGGGCCCGAACCCAGAGTCTCTGGTGGCACAGCTAGCACTGCGATGCAGTACCTTAGACCACTGCATCACCCGGGAGGCCTAATATTTATGTTTCTTAATTCCATTATTTTAGATGTGTGTATTGTTATATACTACAGCACTGTTAGAGCTAAGAACACAAGCATTTTGCTACACACGCAATAATATCACCATGTGACCAATAACGTTTGATTTGAGTACGCTTTGTATTTGTTTCAACTGCTGATTACCACTTTAAAGAAGGCAAGGATTAACCTAGGTGTTTATCAACAGTTACAGTACAACCACAGAGTTTCTGAACTCAGAGGCGCAACATTGCAAGACTTCCGGGAACACTTGCGAAACAAACCAGGCTGGGGTTTGAGAAGTCAATGTTGTTCATCTTCTCAAAATCTAAAGGGGCAACCTAGATTTTAGCCAATGTCTTAAGTAATTGAACATGTTACTACGCCAACCTCAAGAAAGTGACAAACTGAGATTTTCATTTTTGTCAAAACAACTTTTATATCGAAGGAGTGCCTTTGATTTGACGGCCTCCACATGCGCAGTTCGGCGCGAGACGACAGTTAGAAACACGTCATTGGGTCTACGCATGAGCCTAGCTAACCAACGTCGCTATGACTTCGCCTACACTTGTGATCATGGATTTATTTTGGAGAAGCAGTTTTAACCTACCTTCATACTGTATCGTCTTTGGTACAACTCAGACAGTTCTGTATCAGTCACAGTGCTCCCTCTAGTGGTGGCATATTTCATTCATCGCTTTTGAGACACTGACTTACCTGGTTGGGATGGAGGCATACACAGTTGATGGGAGCATTGACCTGAAAGATCCTCTGACATTGCAGGTTCCTTGACCTAGGACCAGAGCAATATATGTAGATTGGTGAGAATTCCATAGCAGGCAGGCAGAAACACAGCAGGAAGCGACAGTCGCCATATTATCAAGAGTACCTCAGGTCCCAGATGCGAGCCATGCAGTCCTCTCCTCCTGTGTACATCCAGCGGCCGTCCTCATGGAAGCCCACTGACGTAATGTTCTTACTGACTCCATCATAGTTTATGACCGGGTTTGGGTTGTTGGAATTTAGATCATACATACGAATGTGTTGATAACCTTTGGAATAGAAGAAAAGATACACAGTCAAGTACCATGTTAATGATTATGATGAGTATGGGTGTGAATATCTTATTTCTGCACAAACCTGCAGCAGCAATCATACTTCTGTCGGGAGTAACTTCGAGGGAGTTCACTTGCTTAAAGTATTGGTTAAGAAAATAATTAAAGGCAGCCAAGCTATAATGATTGTGCAATAACAGCCTTAGGATCAAAATACTATTTTTGTTTGAAAATATGTTATCAACATATTGTGCTCACTAGGGGATGTTGTTTATTTAAAAAAAGATCTCTAATCAAGGAGTTGGAGGCCTTTCTAAGTTGTTACAATCAACAATGACATGGGATCTTGAAACGAAATAAAGTCAAAACCAGCAAGCAATGTCTCTCTTGATAGATGTGTGAAGCAGGCAAAGGTAAGGATACAGAGTCCTGGTGCTGGACTGTCCTGGTGCATATGCCGCTGTGGGCCTGCCAGAACCGCACTGTGTGGTCATATCCAGCAGTGGCCAGAATCACCGGGTCACTCCCCACTGTTCCCTGACCCTGGTTCACGTTCATGTTCGAGTGCTGTATGTTGTCACTGCAAAACGAGCCGTAAAACAGTGTCAAATATTAGAGGCATTGAAGAGCAATAATGCCAGTGAACAATAATTTTGTCACTGTTACTTAGCTATCAAGTTTTTCTGACAGCACGTCAACAACTTGCCAGACGTAAGCCGAGCTATCCTTTAGTAGCTCTGGTCCATGCGCATTATATGGTGTCAACCAGAGCTACATTTAGTGTTTCTCAAGCACAGTAGTAACATTTTTACTTTGGTGAGTTTCTAGAATATATTCAAGTCAGTCATTTAAAAAATATTCAAAACTCTATGAAATAATCAATTTAACGTGCCAGAGAGCAAGGGCAACTCGTATTGTCATCGCGCGATGGACTAGAGCAAAGTTATTGGGTTGCTAGCTAGCTAGTCGCCTTGTCTATTTAGTTTGTTAAACCATTTGGTGACATGGTTGACATCTAAACAAATCGTGTGCAAATGGCACTAGCTATGAAAAATATTATCTTACCTCCAAGATATGTAATATTTTAATGACAAAAGTTATGTGAAAGCTGTAAATAGCCTTGCTTATGTTTTTTTCCGGAAATACTGTAGGGCGTCTGACTAATAGTTCCCTCACTACAATAAGTACTTTACGCTAGGTTCCGGGATCAAATTATATTGGTTCCGGTTAGCTTCTTCCTTACTGGCTTATTACCACCGCCTACTGGCTTCATATACGAAAATGTGTCTGATAGCTAGGTAGCTCGATATCTTTGTTTATTTAAAATTTTAAGTAACAATATAATATAGACAAAGGGTGCGTTCGTAAATTCAATCTGGAGTGCCAGAGTCCGCGTTTGTAAATTCAGAGCCACATTTGACGCTCTGACGGAGGAGTAGGGTTGATCCGAGCGTTCTGACCTCACAAGGGCAGTCAAGCACCCAGCTAACTGGCTGATGGTGGCTAGTTGGCTAGCTGCTTCCAGACACAAATGAGAGAACACCGCACAGTTGGTGGCTGACTAAATACTTTCCCCCCTACCCCACTGTATATACATACATACATTGATTCTTGAAGATTCACACTCCATAAGAAAAACAAAACATAAGCTTGTTTTTCTCTGTAAATGTAAACAAACACGGTGTAGCCTCATAACATGGTTAAAACAATCATGTTGATATGATGGATGTACTTGCATCCTTGTCAATTAATCTGAGAGTGGTTACATTTCTCCAGGCCCATCCCCCAGCTTTTTACCAAAACAGAGGTGGGGCAACTGTTTTGTTATTGTTTCATCTGTGGATTTGCCCTTTAAACAGCTGAATATTATCAAGATATCAAAGTGTCACTGACAAACAGTTAAACAATAGGCCTACAGCAAATGCAGCATATGGCATTCATTTTTCACATGTAAATATCACTTTTTTTTTAAATAAAAGGTTAAATATATTAAATGCAGTATATATTAAATGCAGTAGTGCTCAAAGCATGCCATTCCATGAACAACAGAGTAGGGCTGGCAAATAAGTTCTTAGTTTTGGGGTTATGCTCAGGTAAAACAATTTGGCTCATCTATACTTCCATATAAGTCTTATTCTTAAAAATCAAGGGCTATAACATTTATTGGAATTTCTGGAATTCTGATAGTCTTTGGTTTTCAATGTAAATATATAATTTAATCGTATTATTATATGTAGAAGAAAGCGATGGGTTTAGAAGCCTACATAACCAACCCATAAAGTAAAATGTAACATCCATATGGCCTGCTATATAAACTTTAACATTGATTTATCCTGCAATAGATGTGGTTCAATTGGTAACATACATTTTTGTCTTATTCTAATGCCTCTTAAGGGGAAAGTAATCTAAAAGTAACTGAATTAATCAGATTACATTACTTAATTTGGTTAATCCAAAAGTTGTGTTACTGAGTACAATTTTGGACAGGTAACTAGTAACTGTAACAGAATACATTTAGAAAGTAACCAACCCAACCCTGCCTAGATGTACATATTACCTCAATTACCTTGTACCCCTGAACATTGACTTGGTAATGACTCCTGTATATAGCCTCATTATTGTTATTTTAATGTGTTACTATTTCCGATACATTTTTTATATTATTTCCTTAGTTTTTTTACTCTGCATTGTTGCGAAAGGACTCCTAAGTAAGCATTTCACAGTGAATTCTACACCTGTTGTATTCGGTGCATGTAATAAAATCATATAAATAAATATAAATAAATAAAATCATGATTGCAAAAGTCTCAAATGTAGGATAATACTAATACAGTCATAGTTGTTACATACCAGGCACATCTCCAGACCTGTCATCCTCATCCAAAAGATTCAGAGACCTCGTTGGCATAGCTGAACAGAAGGCTGGCTTCCTTCGTATCTTATGTATCTCAAACATAATCACATTAATTACAGTATTAGGTACTGTATTAAATGAATAATGTGAACATTAAAATATGCTCTTAAAAAAACAATTATCTGCTGTTTCTCAATGCAGAAAAGGCACGTGTTGTAAACAGATATGATCAGTCCAGATGAAGTGATATCCTTACCCGGGTTGACAGTGATTATGGCTTTAGAATTGACTGTAGCTGTCATGCAGTTCCGGAAGCTGTCAAAACCAATCCTGCTATCCGAGATAAAGAGCACTTGGAAGTACAGAGAAAAGTCTAATTCAGTCCAAAACCTTTTAAACAAACACAAAAACTCACACATTCCCATTGAACAAGTAACAGAATAAGTGCCCACTGTATACCAACCTGTTTCTCTTGGTATCAGTCTAAACTAGCTGAATCGCCTCTCTGTCCCAGCCGTGTGATACAGAGGTTGTTATGGTTACTCAGGGGAGAGGATGGGGATATTGAAGAAGGAGTACAGTGGTACATCTTAGTTCCTATCATACTAAGGGAAAGGATGTGACAGAATCATCAAAAAGCTTCCCTTCCAGCCTCTGCCCTTTGTGTCCATCGGCTGTGGTGAAATACTTTGGCTCTGCAATCTAGAGGGCAGAAATAGTGGTTTGGAAAATATTTACAACACTTTTCTTTTTCTTGCTGAATGCTTTTAGTGTTTCTATTACATATGGTACTTATACTGCTGGACGTGTGATGACAGGGCCTAGTTTATGGCTCTTACACAACCCTACCAGATAGTACCCTACTCAAGACCTACTTCACTCGATGCACTCTCAGATCTTACGGACTGAACGGCAGCAAGTATGTCAATGACATTCCCGTCCAGGCTCTGTCCGTTGGCCACGAATGTCTCCCAGAGAGTCGAAGTCCCTGGAGTTCTTCACAGGCAGGTGGAGCAGAGGCAGTGTTCTGTTTGTCATTTCTATGTCAGAGCATATTGATAGCTGGGAGTGAGCTTCACTTACCAGCAACCTGTAGAAGCTGAGACAGAGAAACTGGTTTTGATACTTATATTACTTCGACTATAGTAATGTTTACTACAGTACCTGGGAGTTGAGGGGTAGAATCTGTCCTCTTTCTCAGGATATTTGGTAGCAACTAAAGGATTTTCTATAATAACTTAAGGGGGATCAAATACAGATAAATTATTGTAATTATAAATGTCTTAGAAATATCATAAAGACTGACACATTGTATTTGTACACGATCTATAATCTATCTTCATAGCGATATAATTGAATTTAATGTATAATCTCACCACAGTCTCCTACGCTGAAAGTGTTAGACAGTCCATTGATGTATTCATCATTGCCCCACAAGGAGACATTAATTAAATAGTCTGGCGAGTCCTTGATTGTGAAGACAAAAGTGAATCTGTCAAAACCAGTGGCGATTTTAGCATGTAGGTCTTGGTGGGGGGAAAGTGGGATGCATGCCAGCAAAGCCACTACATAACACTAAACAATACATTCATTCTGCCCTAACAAGCAAAAAGGCAGTAACTGCTCATTTGGTCAAAAATTCGTTTTTGGCATTTTTTGCTACAATAAATACATGCTTAATCACGTGGACAAGTATCCTGCCTCTATTGTATTGTGTTTTGGAGAAAATGGAGGTCATGTTAGTAGTAACTGCATAAAGCTACTGTGAAACCAAGGTAAATAAAAGCATTTTTTCTCAGTTCCACTCTATGAGCAGTTACTGCCTTTTTGTTTGGTAGGACAGAATTGCACTAGAACGGTGACAAACGGTGCCCACAAAATGTTAGGGCCTATATAAAGCTGTCCCAACAGCAGTCCCAAAATCTTACCACTGGTACACTTGGCTATCAGCAGAGTCTTATAAGGTAGCGAAATAGTTCATTCAGCCTCATTTACTGCCTTTAAAAAAAACATAGCTGATATTGCTGACTTGCTTAAAGAAATGTGGTTTCTAATGAGAATTGAGATGTTCAAACTATGGCATAAGGGGACAACAAGTGGATAAGAGCTAGGACAGACGTAGTCAATATAACTATTTGTTTAGATCTTTTGAAATGTATAGCGTGTAACACCCTGATCTGTTTCCTCTGTGCTTGTCTCCACCCCCTCCAGGTGTCAACCATCTTCCCCATTAACCCCTGGGTATTTAAACCTGTGTTTTGTGTCTGTTTGTGCCAGTTTGTCTTGAATGTTCCAAGTCAACCAGTGTGTTTTTCCCCGTGCGCCCGCCTGTTCTATTCTCTTTTGCTAGTTCATCCCTGGTTTCGACCCTTGCATGTTTTCTGGACTCTGTACCCGCCTGCCTGACCATTCTGCCTGCCCTGACCTCGAGCCTGCCTGCCACACTGTACCTCCTTGACTCTGAACCAGTTTTGACCTTTTGCCTGTCCACAACCATTCTCTTGCCTACTCCTTTTGGATTATTAATAAATATCAAAGACTCAAACCATCTGTCTCCTGTATCTGCATCTTGGTCTCGCATTGTGCCCTTATAAGCGACAGAATTCAGAACTGTGAGTCGTTCTTAGTGTTCTCCCTGTACACCAAGTCCAAACCATAGGATAAATAAAGGGGGCATATACGCAATGAGACAATGAGACAATGAAAGCTCTTACGATATTATATGATTACATTTCACTAAAACAGGCCATAGGCTACATGTGCACCACCAAGTCAGAACAGTAGTTAAAATTAAGATGGTAAATATACCAAATTATTAGGGTGAGGCACATGGGCTACTAACATCTTACTACACAACATACACTTAGTATTACTTTCTTAGCTATAGTATACATATCTCCCTGGCATATTACATCATTTATGCAGCAGCATACAATACATTTTTGGACTCACCTTGTTGTGCTGTGCTCACTTGAACAGGAAGGTGGCGCAGCGGTCCTGACAGGCCAAATTATGTCATCAAAGTCTGACACTCTCTGGATTTATGGTGCTTTCAAAACAACTGGGAACTCGGAAAGAAAACCAGGTTGAATCATGATGATGTCATTGATCTTCAGGTTGTAGCTCTAGAAAGAGGCCGGATTTACATTCTGAGTTGGATGACCGTTCAAAGCGTATTTTCCCAGTCGTAGCTTGTTTATTCCTGACTTCCCAGTTGTCTTGAACTCACTGAAGTAAAGTTCAGAGTTTACAGTTATGAGCGCGGCACAAATCATGCTTAATTGACAGCATGACCAATGTTGAATGTTTATCATTTTAAACTTGGAAAAGAGCCCCTTAATCTCATTTGGGACCACACAGCCACTGTCACTGATTCCTTCCAAACCACTCACTGTTGAATTTGCGATTTCCAACTTGTTGTGTAATGTTTATGTTGAATGGCCGATGAGCACCGATACGTTTTATCTTTAATTTCTCTTCATTATTTCTCTTCATATGACAAGGATTAAAAAGGATTTGCCAGTAGATTGTCTACTTGATTCATGATGATGACTGATAGCTAAGATTTTGAAAGTATGATGTTGACATGATCAGTCTAATCAAAGCTACTGTACATATAAGGTGATTTGATGTCATTTTATCTGTGGCCAATGATCTTGAGCCTTCTTGGATGGGCACTTCTAATGTAACTCTATGACAGCACCAAAGGGCTAGAATTTTGTAGGTCTACCCTTAGACTTGGTGGTGACGTAGTGTCCCCATGAGTGACAGAACACGAAGCCAATCATGGCGCAACGCTTCGTATTTTCTGCTGGCTCGCCCCACCACCACAGAAAGCACTGTGCTAGGCTGAAACACCTGCATTTTGGAGCTGCCTTACTCAAGAAAACAAAAAAGAGACCATGTTTGTATGCGGCTTTATTAACTCAATTTTAAATATTTTTTGTACGTTGTTTACAAATTGATAGGTGACATGTATTAATGGCAAAATAACATGAAAAACAGGAAAGCCCTGCCAAAAATAATTATCTATTTAAAAAATTGCTAAAAATGTTGGGCTTTGCCTCACTTGCCATGAATGATGGGTCACCACTGGTCAAAATCAAAACCTGAAATGATGAGAAAGGAGAGAGTTCAGTTTAGAAACCTGCCAGAAGAGGATACCAGTGAGCAAGTAATAAACTTGAGCACAGTAGACTAGATAGCCTTGGAGAAAGTCTATGCTTGGGGAGGACAGACAGAGTCAAGAGGACTCACTGTATTTGATACCAATCATGAATACTTGAAAATGTATATAGACTATTAGATCCCAGTATTCCCCAGTATTAAATAATGGGGTAAATATAATGAAATTGAATCCTCAACTTTTCCGGTCTGGATGGCTTTTGACATCAGTTTTTCCAATGATGACTCCAGCCATGCTCTGAAAAACACAATAGATATTTCAACATTTTGTAGGCTTTAAAATATTTAGCCAAATCAATACAACAGTCACGATCCAAATTATTGATGTAGTCTTGACAGTTTATTTCACTTCAAGGTATTGATTTTTTTATGACAATGAGTCCACACAACTTAGGCTACTGTATCAATTGTATCATATCACATTAATTTAATTTAACTAGGCAAGTCAGTTAAGAACAAATTCTTATTTACCATGACAGCCTAGGAACAGTGGGTTAACTGCCTTGTTCAGGGGCAGAATGACAGATTTTTACCTTGGGGATTTTTTTCAGCTTGGGGATTCAATCTAGCAACCTTTCGGTTACTGGCCCAATGCTCTAACCACCAGGTGCCACCTGAAACTATGAAACCTGCCACCTGAAACTATGTCTTGCGTTTTGATGTAAGTCAGAAATGGCAACAAAGTACTGAGCTTGCCCGTTGTATGCCATTTACAAAATGTGTATCCTGTTCTAAGGTGGAGAAGCTGCTGAAATAAGATGAATGGAAAACACACCTGTCTGATATCCAACATGTATGAGTTAGTAAATAATTACTGGCAAATGTGACATTATTGGCCAAGCTAGCTAACTGCTCTGGCAACTGCTTCCTGCCAGATTACCTACCACGACTCACCTTTGCAGGCTAAAAGCCAGGTAAGGCAAACATTTTCTTGAAGATCAATGAACAAACTATGTCAAATAAACTCAACAAAAAAATAAATGTCCTCTCACTGTCAACTGCGTTTATTTTCAGAAAACTTAACATGTGTAAATATTGGTATGAATGTAACAAGATGCAACAACTGAGACATAAACTGAACAAGTTCCACAGACATGTGACTAACATAAATGGAATAATGTGTCCCTGAACAAAAGGGGGGTCAAAATCAAAAGTAACAGTCTGGTGTGGCCACCAGCTGCATTAAGTACTGCAGTGCATCTCCTCCTCATGGACTGCACCAGATTTGCCAGTTCTTGCTGTGATGTTACCCCACTCTTCCACCAAGGCACCTGCAAATTCCCAGACATTTCTGGGGGGAATGGCCCTAGCCCTCACCCTCCGATCTAACAGGTCCCAGACGTGCTCAATGGGATTGAGATCCAGGCTCTTCGCTGGCCATGGCAGAACACTGACATTCCTGTCTTGCAGGAAATCACACACAGAATGAGCAGTATGGCTGGTGGCATTGTCCTGCTGGAGGGTCATGTCAGGATGAGCCTGCAGGAAGGGTGCCACATGAGGGAGGAGGATGTCTTCCCTGTAACGCACAGCATTGAGATTGCCTCCAATGACAACAAGCTCAGTCCGATGATGCTGTGACACACCGCCCCAGACCATGACGGACCCTCCACCTCCAAATCGATCCCGCTCCAGAGTACAGGCCTCGGTGTAATGCTCATTACTTCGACGATAAACGCGAATCCGACCATCACCCCTGGTGAGACAAAACCGCGACTCGTCAGTGAAGAGCACTTTTTTCCAGTCCTGTCTGGTCCAGCGACGGTGGGTTTGTGCCCATAGGTGACGTTGTTGCCGGTGATGTCTGGTGAGGACTTGCCTTACAACAGGCCTACACGCCTTCAGTCCAGCCTCTCTCAGCCTATTGCGGACACTCTGAGCACTGATGGAGGTATTGTGCTTTCCTGGTGTAACTCGGGCAGTTGTTGTTGCCATCCTGTACCTGTCCCGCAGGTGTGATGTTCGGATGTACTGATCCAGTGCAGATGTTGCTACACGTGCTCTGCCACTGCGAGGACGATCAGCTGTCCGCCCTGTCTCCCTGTAGCGCTGTCTCACAGTACGGACATTGCCATTTATTGCCCTGGCCACATCTGCAGTCCTCATGCCTCCTTGCAGCATGCCTAAGGCACGTTCACGCAGATGAGCAGGGACCTTGGGCATCTTTCTTTTGGTGTTTTTCAGTCAGTAGAAAGGCTTCTTTACTGTCCTAAGTTTTCTTAATTGTGACCTTAATTGCCTACAGTCTGTAAGCTGTTAGTGTCTTAACGACCGTTCCACAGGTGCATGTTCATTAATTGTTTATGGTTCATTGAGCAAGCATGGGAAACAGTGTTTAAACCCTTCACAATGAAGATCTGTGAAGTTATTTTGATTTTTACGAATTATCTTTGAAAGACAGGATCCTGAAAAAGGGACGGTTCTTTTTGTTGCTGAGTTTACAATATAAAAAAATTAAGAACCCTTAGTATTTGTTAGAAAAGCCATTGAGATGACCTGGTATGCCTCAGGAGTTAAGTTAATTTTTTCTGCAAGAAAATCCCGCCCGCTCGAGCCATGTTGTTAACCCACCCACTGCACTCTTGTGGATGGATGATAGACTAACACATGGTGCTCTATGGCTGATGCTATTGTCTCATCTGCATTGAGAGAGCGCTTCCTTTTACTTTTTTTGGTTGTGAAACTGGATTTATTCTGATTCTTTCAACCAAGGTATTCTTTTAGGCCTTTACATCATGTGCTTGTTCTTTGATTGTACGGCTTATATCAGGGATGGGAAACTTTGATGGAAATGAGGCCCACAACAAAACTGAGCTCATCATGCCACAGTGGCTAGTTTGTCTGTGTACCCATATCCAGTGGTGTAAAGTACTTTACTTTAAAGTACAACTTAAGTCGTTTTTTGGGGTATCTGTTCTTTACTTTACTATTTATATTTTTGACTACTTTTACATTTACTTCACTACATTCCTAATGAAAATATTGTACTCTTTAGTCCATACATTTTCCCTGACACCCAAAAGTGAAATTTTGAATGCTTAGCAGCATAGGAAAATAGTCCAGTTCACACACTTATCAACAGATCATTCCTGGTCCTCCCTACTGCCTCTGATCTGGCGGACTCATTTAACACCCATGCTTCGTTTGTAAATGATGTCTAAATGTTGGAGTATGCCCCTGGCTATCCGTACATTTTTAAAACAAGAAAATGGTGCCGTCTGGTTTGCTTAATATAAGGAATTTGAAATGATTTATACTTTTACTTTTTACTTTTGATACTTAAGTACATTTTAGCGATTACAGTTACTTTTGATACTAAAGTTGATTGAAAACCAATTACTTTTAGACTTTTACTCAAGTAGTATTTTACTGGGCGACTTTCACTTTTACTTGAGTCATTTTCAATTAAGGTATCTTTACTTTTACTCAAGTATGACAATTGGATACTTTTTCCACCACTGGCCACATCCATAACCACACATGCAGTCAGAGCTGGCCCTAGTCTTTTGAGCTAACACAATTTTGTTTAGTTGGGCCCCGCACGATGCGAGCAAAACAATTTAGCGGCACCTCTCTTGACAGCGGAGATTATAATAATTTTTTCCCCCTGGAATTCTACACATTTTGCCATGGTCGTAGAGAAAATGTTGCAGTTGTAAAGCAAGTTTGCTGCAATTCTACACATTTTATCATGGGGCACTTTAGAAGATTTAGCCATTTTATAACACATTTCATGCAATTCTACTCATTTTGCCATATGATGGAGAGAAACACTTGCAGTTGTACAGCTAATTTCCTGCAATTCTACACAGTTTTGCATAGAGTGGGGAGAAATGTTAGTATTTTTTAATATGATATCTGAGTGTTAGTGACTAACAAAATCAATGGGAGCCCCCAGACGGTATTTCGACAATGATTACTACAATTTTAGATAGCTGGCTATAATTTACTAATCAAAATGTTTTTGCTGACATGGGTGAGTGACTGTCAATGACTGACATAGCAATAAAAAACTACTGATGGACAACCACATGTTGACATTTTGCCCAACCCTGACTTATTTGATAAAACTGTTCCTTGGACACAACTTCCTCTCTGTAATGCTCTTCTCCACCGCCCACTTTTCTTGGCATTCATTTACAAAACAGATAAACATTTATCAGCCGCATCCAAGGACTTCTCACTCCTTATTGAAAGGATTTATGACTTGTGGTTGAGGATGAATACATTCCCTTGGCTACAGACCTAGTCCTTGACATGGAGAATGGGTCTACTGCAGTAGGCTGCTACGTCAATCCAGACCCTTTTGAGACATGACCTTACTGAACTGTCGTGATGTAAACCAGCCGGGTTCCACATGTAGACTTTAGGCTACCTCAGTAGTAAGTACAGTGTACTTTGTAATAGCCAGACATTACATTACATTACACTATCATAGAGGAGGCCCTAGAGCAGTTTATAGCCAGAGAGCAGTTTATAGCCAGAGAGCAGTTTATAGCCAGAGCATTAAAAGAAACGGGCTCTATCTTTTTTTACGAGGTAAATACATCTCAATCACTATCCTGTGTTTTGCAAGCAGCCCAATCCTTATAGACTATGGGCAAACCAAATATGTGAAGGCTATGCCTCTCCACCTTTGACTCACTCAGTTTGAGATTTTATTCTAAATGTTATACTGTAGATCTAGCCCCAGTAAGATTCTGGCTAGAATTAAGCTTTAACTTTCAGATGCAACCATGTTTAATAAACCTTCCAAAGAACGGCCATGCAGAGCAGGCAGCTGTACAAACACAAAACCTACATGAACAATGACGAAACTGGCGATGATGCACAGGTGCGATCTACAAGTAGAATAGTCTGGCACGGCCTGGCTGTTCTGTTCCGTAGCATTGCCATTTGAGATGTTGTCATTACAAAGAGGGGATAACAGCAGTGCCACAGCCTACGGTATTGTCCCTGTTTTGAGACCTAAGATGATCGTACTTGCCTCTCAGTCGTTGGTGTCTGTATTTGATGAGACAGCTGTGACAGCTCCTCCCTTCACCAAATGGTGGGAGCTGCTTTGATACACTAAGCTGGAGCTGGAAAACAATACAGTGTGTTTCACAGCTGAATGGATAACAAAAGGTGTAATTGGAAACCACATTGTTTGTCGTCAGTCAAATTCCTTACTGTAATCCTTTTCGCTGTGTGTTGTGTTGTTTGGATCAGATACTGACTGGTGGTGATTTTCATATGCCGAAATATGTTTTCTGTTTTTAGTTCACGTCGTATTTGAAATCAGGATGTCATGCAAGATACGGTGCATTCGGAAAGTATTCAGACCCCTTAACTTTTTTCACATTTTGTAGTGTTCCAGTCTTATCATTAAATGGATTAAATAAATAAAAATGCCTCATCAATCTACACCCAATACCCCGTAATGACGAAGACAAAACAGGTTTTTGAAAATGTATAAAGAAGAAACAGAAATACCTTATTTACATAAGTATTCGGACCCTTTGCTATGAGATTCATTAGAGTACACCTGTGGTACATTCAATTGATTGGACATAATTTGGAAAGGCAAACACCTGTCTATATAAGGTCCTACAGTTGACAGTGCATGTCAGAGCAAAAACCAAACCATGAGGTCGAAGGAATTGTCCATAGAGCTCTGAGACAGGATTGTGTCGAGGCACAGATCTGGCGAAGGGTACCAATGTCTGCTGTATTGAAGGTCCCCAAGAACATAGTGGCCTCCATCATTCTTAAATGGAAGAAGTTTGGAACCACCAAGACTCTTCTTAGGGCTGGCCGTCCGGCCAAACTGAGCAATTGGGGGAGAAGAGCCTTGGTCAGGAAGGTGACCAAGAACCCGATGGTCACTCTGACAGAGCTCCAGACTTTCTCTGTGGAGACGGGAAACACTTCCAGAAGGACAACCATCTGCAGCACTCCACCAGTCAGGCCTTTATGGTAGAGTGGCCAGACCGAAGCCACTCCTCAGTAAAAGGCACATGACAGCCCGCTATAGGCACCTAAAGGATGCTCAGACCATGAGAAACAAGATTCTCTGGTCTGATGAAACCCACATTGAACTCTTTGGCCTGAATGCCAAGCGTCACGTCTGGAGGAAACATGGCACAATCCCTCGGTGAAGCATAGTGGTGGCAGCATCATGCTATGGGGATGTTTTTCAGCGGCAGGGACTGGGATACTAGTCAGGATCGAGGGAAAGATGAATGGAGCAAAGTACAGAGAGATCCTTGATGAAAACCTGCTCCAGAGCGCTCAAGACCTCAGATTGGGGTGAAGGTTCACCTTCCAACAGGGACAACCCTAAGCACACAGCCAATGTAACCGGTGTGAAATGGCTAGCTAGTTAGCGGGATGCGCGCTAATAGCGTTTCAATCGGTGATGTCACTCGCTCTGAGACCTTGAAGTAGTTGTTTCCCTTGCTCTGCAAGGGCCGCAGCTTTTTTGGAGCGATCGGTAACGATGCTTCGAGGGTGTCAGTTGTTGATGTGTGCAGAGGGTCCCTGGTTCGAGCCCAGGTAGGGGCGAGGAGAGAGACGGAAGCAAAACTGTTACACCAAGACAATGCAGGAGTGGCTTCGGGACAAATCTCTGTATGTCCTTGAGTGGCCCAGCCAGAGCCCGGACTTGAACCCGATCGATCGAACATCTCTGGAGAGAAAATAGCTGTGCAGGGACTCTCCCCCATCCAACCTGACAGAGCTTGAGAGGATCTGCTGAGAAGAATGGGTGAAACTCCCCAAATACAGGTGTGCCAAGATTTTAGCATCATACCAAAGAAGACTCAAGGCTGTAATCGCTGCCAACGGTGCTTCAAGAAAGTACTGAGTAAAAATGTGCAATAATTTCAAAAAACCTGTTTTTGCTTTGTCATTATGGAGTGTAGATTGATGATTGAAAAAAACAACGATTTAATCCATTTTAGAATAAGGCTGTAATGTAACAATATGTGGAAAAAGTCTAGGGGTATGAATACTTTCCAAATGCACTGTATACATAGGCTACTTAAGAGCCTTATGTTATAAATGGCTACTATGTATGCTAAAACACCTGTATGTTGTTATATGACAATATGCTATACTATATATCAAATATAGTTTATTTGACAGCTTTGAAGTAATGTTGATAGTGGCAGTGATCAACATTATAATTCCACGCAAAGGCATGTAGGCCGAGAGTAATTTAGGTATTCAATTATCATATTACAAATGAAAACTTCATTAGGCATTTCCTAACAGGGTTTGTGATTCCATTGACTGCACCGAATACTAAATTACAAAAAAAATACGTATATTAAATCTACATGTATGCTAACGTACTATTATTTTGTATTCAACATAATGGAGAATCAACGTTTACTACTATACACTTTAATTCATAATTTGTATGAATTTAGAAATCACATTTATCACCTATTGGATGCTTTGGAATGCCACTTGTGACATTGCTTACATGTTTCATGAGTCGAGCAGGAAATACACAGGCTTTCAAACAGAGGCACTGATGGAATGCTCTGTGATTGTCTGGGCCCTCGTCTGAGGGTCGTCTGACTCGGTTCCCATGAGTCCACACCAAGGAGGACTGGAGTGGTCTGCTGGCCCCTGACTGTTGACCGTTCACCCTCCTGAACTATTAATCAAACCAGTTAACCTATTTCAGTGGCCTGGAGGGCAGCCATGTAACACCTGACCTGTGACTCTGACCAGCCCAGAGCCAGGTCCATGTTATCCACTGGGACTACAGCAGTCTCTATGGTAAGGCAGAGTCAGTGTTGTCCTCACTCAACCCTCCAGTGAAAGCATTTTATAGTAGGCATAATCTGGTGACTTTTGAACACTTTTCCAATGTACTTTTTTATCTTGGTTATATGAGTAATGCCGTTATCTGTTATCTGTCACTCCATATACCCAAACAGGGGGAGAGAAGCAAAGTTATGGTACAGTCATGTGCCATTTGGAAACTGGAGGGAGAGCTAACTACTTAACATTTCCAGGGGTTAGGTTACAGGTGGAGCAAAGAGTTAGAATCCACAGACTAACAATGGAACTATTGTCAAGAGTCAAATCAGTGGTGCAAAATGGTAATACACTGACCACTACATCGATGCTGTAGAGTTCAAATCAAAGCAGAAAATCTAGCATTTTACAAGCACTGGCCAAGGAACATGGTGGTGGTTGAATGGGTGTGTGTTTCTAAAGTGGAAAAAGTCTAAAGTACAATAGAGGTACTCTATGTATACTTCTCTCCAATATTCCTAACACCTGTGCAACTGCTTTTCTTTAAGCCTACAGTAGCCATTTGGGCCTACAGTATAGTATGTAGCCATTTGGGCCTACAGTATAGTATGTAGCCATTTGGGCCTACAGTATAGTATGTAGCCATTTGGGCCTACAGTATAGTATGTAGCCATTTGGGCCTACAGTATAGTATGTAGCCATTTGGGCCTACAGTATAGTATGTAGCCATTTGGGCCTACAGTATAGTATGTAGCCATTTGGGCCTACAGTATAGTATGTAGCCATTTGGGCCTACAGTATAGTATGTAGCCATTTGGGCCTACAGCCATTTATACAGTATAGTATGTAGCCATTTGGGCCTACAGTATAGTATGTAGCCATTTGGGCCTACAGTATAGTATGTAGCCATTTGGGCCTACAGTATAGTATGTAGCCATTTGGGCCTACAGTATAGTATGTAGCCATTTGGGCCTACAGTATAGTATGTAGCCATTTGGGCCTACAGTATAGTATGTAGCCATTTGGGCCTACAGTATAGTATGTAGCCATTTGGGCCTACAGTATAGTATGTAGCCATTTGGGCCTAATCCAGCTGAGCGCTTTAGTAGAACAGTGCTCTCTGTCTGTCGTCTATCAGGTTCAATAGACCTGGTATTATTTTGGCAGAGGCCTTATTAATCAGGTGCTGAAGAAAACCAGTGCGGAGGTAGAGAGCAGTGACATTACACTGCATGATGACAGCAATCAGCACATCAATGCTGAGACATTAGCTGGTCTACTTTTAGTGAGTGTGCTTGTGCATTTGCATTATGCATGAGTTTAAACCAGTTTAAACTGCTTTCACCTCACTCAATACTCACTTTTTATCCACTCAAAATAAAACTCCAGCTTGAAATGCAGTGACTGACTCTCAGTATGACGTTACCTAGAGAGATGTCTCTCCTGTTTTCGTCTTTACTCTGGAAAGACCCAGTGCAGTATTTCACCAGCATCAAAGGTTCACCCGGTCTCTATCTGAGATGCATTCAGAGTCAGAACAGATCATGTTTAGGTTTGTTCTCCTCAGAATCGGCCTTGACAGACAGAACTATCTCGCTCCGAGTTTGACCCCAGAGTTCTTCATTTTCTCAATAAAACAAGCCTTTGAAGTGCCAAATCAGAAGGAACACACATTTGTTCAATTATATTTGTGAGAACATTTTAAACAGAAGCTTTCATTTTTCTCCGCTGAACAATGAGTCCATTTAGTTCTCCAACACAAAAAGGGGGGTATGAAGTGGGACATGGTGAGTTCAGTTTCATGGTGAGTTAGGCTCTTACAATAATTACACCGTTTATGAGCTGATTCGATATGCTAGCTTCAGTATGTAACATGTTTGAAAATAAGATTTTTTACGTGAATCATATTTGTGTTATTGTGCATTAAGTTGCATAAGCAAAATCATGTGTAAGCCACTCTAAACTGAGGCAAGATGCACCCAGACATTGTGTTGACGCCCACAAAGGGTTAAATACATAATGATATGAAGGTCCCTTAACCTATTGATATTCAGTATTTCTAGCATAATCTGTCAATCACTCGAGCAACACTATGGAGGGGTTTTCTCTGCATTTACTATAGATCTCTGCTGCCTGTCAACCTCAGGGGAAGATGTGCTCCTCAGGGGTTGGTTATAGGGGAGTCATTCAGTTTCACTGTTGATGTATCACACCAGTCCAAAACACCATGAATCTCCCAAGGATATCATATCTTTAGTCCAGGTTATCCATCCAGGTCTCAAGTGGCTTATTGAAGGTGGACGGTATCGGATTCTGTGGTACACTGGAATGAATCCCGAGAGAGCATCTGTGAATCTGTTACTGGTAAGGTTGTGAAAGTGATGGTAAAATATGGAATCCTGTAGTAGCATCGATATGTCCCTCCTCCAAGAACTAAATGTCTCACTAATTCGCCCTTTTCAATGACACATTGGCTTCTTTCAAATCCAACTCTGCTATTAGACCGAAAGGGTCGGTCTCACCCGTCTCTTTCAGTTAATCTCCTGCTGGATGGTATGCTGGTACTGGTCGTTATGTCACATATGGTAGCAATCACATTCTGTTATGGGCAACCCTTCATGAAGCATTAATAACAGTGTGGCTTGGGTTTTAATAAAAAAGCGTGGAACGAATTATGGACTTATCCCATTGAAGTAGAGCACAAGTGTGGCCAAAAGCCATTCCAGGGATTGGAGAGATGACAGAGTGCAGGAATTTGACTGGTGGAAGAGCAAGGCTTCCCAGTAATTACTGAGCAGGCCCTTGGGATTCGTACAGTGGTTGGGGGGAGAACACACAGCAAGTTTATCGACATCACAGACACAGAACTGACAGCGAGTCTACAGACGTCACAAACCCTACTACTGCAGCAACACACAGCATATCTACAGACGTCACAAACACGGAACACACAGCGAGTCTACAGACACCACAGACCCTAGACAGGCCCCTCAGAATATAACAGGCTCCTCAGAATATAACAGGCTCCTCAGAATATAACAGGCCCCTCAGAATATAACAGGCCCCTCAGAATATAACAGGCCCCTCAGAATATAACAGGCCCTCAGAATATAACAGGCTCCTCAGAATATAACAGGCTCCTCAGAATATAACAGGCCCCTCAGAATATAACAGGCTCCTCAGAATATAACAGGCCCCTCAGAATATAACAGGCTCCTCAGAATATAACAGGCTCCTCAGAATATAACAGGCTCCTCAGAATATAACATCCCCTCAGAATATAACAGGCCCCTCAGAATATAACAGGCCCCTCAGAATATAACAGGCTCCTCAGAATATAACAGGCTCCTCAGAATATAACAGGCTCCTCAGAATATAACATCCCCTCAGAATATAACAGGCCCCTCAGAATATAACAGGCTCCTCAGAATATAACAGGCTCCTCAGAATATAACAGGCTCCTCAGAATATAACATCCCCTCAGAATATAACAGCCCCTCAGAATATAACAGGCTCCTCAGAATATAACAGGCTCCTCAGAATATAACATCCCCTCAGAATATAACAGGCTCCTCAGAATATAACAGGCTCCTCAGAATATAACAGGCTCCTCAGAATATAACATCCCCTCAGAATATAACAGCCCCTCAGAATATAACAGGCTCCTCAGAATATAACAGGCTCCTCAGAATATAACATCCCCTCAGAATATAACAGGCTCCTCAGAATATAACAGGCTCCTCAGAATATAACAGGCTCCTCAGAATATAACAGGCTCCTCAGAATATAACAGGCTCCTCAGAATATAACATCCCCTCAGAATATAACAGCCCCTCAGAATATAACAGGCTCCTCAGAATATAACAGGCTCCTCAGAATATAACATCCCCTCAGAATATAACAGGCTCCTCAGAATATAACATCCCCTCAGAATATAACAGGCTCCTCAGAATATAACAGGCTCCTCAGAATATAACAGGCCCCTCAGAATATAACAGGCAGAATATAACAGGCTCCTCAGAATATAACAGGCTCCTCAGAATATAACAGGCTCCTCAGAATATAACATCCCCTCAGAATATAACAGCCCCTCAGAATATAACAGGCTCCTCAGAATATAACAGGCTCCTCAGAATATAACAGGCTCCTCAGAATATAACAGGAATATAACAGCCCCTCAGAATCCTCAGAATATAACATCCCCTCAGAATATAACAGGCCCTCAGAATATAACAGGCTCCTCAGAATATAACAGGCTCCTCAGAATATAACAGGCAGGCCCCTCAGAATATAACAGGCCTCAGAATATAACAGGCCCTCAGAATATAACAGGCTCCTCAGAATATAACATCCCCTCAGAATATAACAGCCCTCAGAATATAACATCCTCCCTCAGAATATAACAGGCCCCTCAGAATATAACAGGCTCCTCAGAATATAACAGGCTCCTCAGAATATAACATCCCTCAGAATATAACAGCCCCTCAGAATATAACAGGCTCCTCAGAATATAACAGGCTCCTCAGAATATAACAGGCCCCTCAGAATATAACAGGCTCCTCAGAATATAACAGGCTCCTCAGAATATAACAGGCTCCTCAGAATATAACAGCCCCTCAGAATATAACAGGCTCCTCAGAATATAACAGGCCCTCAGAATATAACAGGCAGCCCCTCAGAATATAACATCCCCTCAGAATATAACAGCCCCTCAGAATATAACATCCCCTCAGAATATAACAGGCCCCTCAGAATATAACAGGCTCCTCAGAATATAACAGGCTCCTCAGAATATAACATCCTCAGAATATAACAGGCTCCTCAGAATATAACAGGCTCCCCTCAGAATATAACAGGCTCCTCAGAATATAACATCCCCTCAGAATATAACAGCCCCTCAGAATATAACAGGCTCCTCAGAATATAACACAGAATATAACATCCTCAGAATATAAACTCAGAATATAACATCCCCTCAGAATATAACAGGCTCCTCAGAATATAACATCCCTCAGAATATAACAGGCTCCTCAGAATATAACAGGCTCCTCAGAATATAACATCCCCTCAGAATATAACAGGCTCCTCAGAATATAACAGAATATCCTCAGAATATAACAGGCTCCTCAGAATATAACATCCCCTCAGAATATAACAGAATATAACAGGCCCTCAGAATATAACAGGCTCCTCAGAATATAACAGGCTCCTCAGAATATAACAGGCTCCTCAGAATATAACATCCCCTCAGAATATAACAGCCCCTCAGAATATAACAGGCTCCTCAGAATATAACAGGCTCCTCAGAATATAACAGGCTCCTCAGAATATAACAGGCCCCTCAGAATATAACAGGCTCCTCAGAATATAACATCCCCTCAGAATATAACATCCCCTCAGAATATAACATCCCCTCAGAATATAAACATATAACATCCCCTCAGAATATAACATCCCTCAGAATATAACATCCCCTCAGAATATAACAGGCTCCTCAGAATATAACAGGCTCCTCAGAATATAACATCCCCTCAGAATATAACATCCCCTCAGAATATAACAGGCTCCTCAGAATATAACAGGCTCCTCAGAATATAACATCCCCTCAGAATATAACAGGCCCTCAGAATATAACAGGCTCCTCAGAATATAACAGGCTCCTCAGAATATAACAGGCTCCTCAGAATATAACATCCCCTCAGAATATAACAGCCCCTCAGAATATAACAGGCTCCTCAGAATATAACAGGCTCCTCAGAATATAACATCCCCTCAGAATATAACAGGCTCCTCAGAATATAACATCCCCTCAGAATATAACAGGCTCCTCAGAATATAACAGGCTCCTCAGAATATAACAGGCCCCTCAGAATATAACAGGCTCCTCAGAATATAACAGGCTCCTCAGAATATAACAGGCTCCTCAGAATATAACAGGCTCCTCAGAATATAACAGGCTCCTCAGAATATAACAGCCCCTCAGAATATAACAGGCAGAATATCCTCAGAATATAACAGGCTCCTCAGAATCAGAATAACAGGCCCCTCAGAATATCAGAATATAACATCCCCTCAGAATATAACAGCCCCTCAGAATATAACAGGCTCCTCAGAATATAACAGGCTCCTCAGAATATAACAGGCTCCTCAGAATATAACAGGCCCCTCAGAATATAACAGGCTCCTTAGAATATAACATCCCCTCAGAATATAACAGCCCCTCAGAATATAACAGCTCCCCTCAGAATATAACATCCCCTCAGAATATAACAGGCTCCTCAGAATATAACAGGCTCCTCAGAATATAACATCCCCTCAGAATATAACAGGCTCCTCAGAATATAACAGGCTCCTCAGAATATAACAGGCTCCTCAGAATATAACAGGCTCCTCAGAATATAACAGGCTCCTCAGAATATAACAGGCTCCTCAGAATATAACAGCCCCTCAGAATATAACAGCCCCTCAGAATATAACAGGCTCCTCAGAATATAACAGGCCCCTCAGAATATAACAGGCCCTCAGAATATAACATCCCCTCAGAATATAACAGGCCCCTCAGAATATAACAGGCTCCTCAGAATATAACATCCCCTCAGAATATAACAGGCTCCTCAGAATATAACAGGCTCCTCAGAATATAAGGCTCCTCAGAATATAACTCCTCAGAATATAACAGGCTCCTCAGAATATAACATCCCCTCAGAATATAACATCCCTCAGAATATAACCTCAGAATATAACAGGCCCCTCAGAATATAACAGGCTCCTCAGAATATAACAGGCTCCTCAGAATATAACAGGCTCCTCAGAATATAACAGAATATAACAGGTTCCCCTCAGAATATAACAGAATATAACAGGCTCCTCAGAATATAACAGGCTCCTCAGAATATAACAGCCCCTCAGAATATAACAGGCTCCTCAGAATATAACAGGCTCCTCAGAATATAACAGGTTCCCTCAGAATATAACAGGCTAACCTCAGAATATAACATCCCCTCAGAATATAACAGGCTCCTCAGAATATAACAGGCTCAGAATCCTCAGAATATAACAGGCTCCTCAGAATATAACAGGCTCCTCAGAATATAACATCCCCTCAGAATATAACAGCCCCTCAGAATATAACAGGCTCCTCAGAATATAACAGGCTCCTCAGAATATAACATCCCCTCAGAATATAACAGGCTCCTCAGAATATAACATCCCCTCAGAATATAACAGGCTCCTCAGAATATAACAGGCTCCTCAGAATATAACATCCCCTCAGAATATAACAGGCTCCTCAGAATATAACAGGCTCCTCAGAATATAACAGGCTCCTCAGAATATAACAGGCCCCTCAGAATATAACATAACAGCCCCTCAGAATATAACAGGCTCCTCAGAATATAACAGGCTCCTCAGAATATAACAGGCTCCTCAGAATATAACAGGCTCCTCAGAATATAACATCCCCTCAGAATATAACAGCCCCTCAGAATATAACAGGCTCCTCAGAATATAACAGGTTCCTCAGAATATAACAGGCTCCTCAGAATATAACAGGCTCCTCAGAATATAACAGGCCCCTCAGAATATAACAGGCTCCTCAGAATATAACAGGCCCTCAGAATATAACAGGTTCCTCAGAATATAACAGGCTCCTCAGAATATAACAGGCCCTCAGAATATAACCCTCAGAATATAACAGGCTCCTCAGAATATAACAGGCTCCTCAGAATATAACAGGCTCCTCAGAATATAACAGGCTCCTCAGAATATAACATCCCCTCAGAATATAACAGGCCCCTCAGAATATAACAGGCTCCTCAGAATATAACAGGCTCCTCAGAATATAACAGGCTCCTCAGAATATAACAGGCTCCTCAGAATATAACAGGCTCCTCAGAATATAACAGGCAGGTCTCCTCAGAATATCCTCAGAATATAACAGGCTCCTCAGAATATAACAGGCTCCTCAGAATATAACAGGCTCCTCAGAATATAACAGCCCCTCAGAATATAACAGGTTCCTCAGAATATAACAGGTTCCTCAGAATATAACAGGTTCCTCAGAATATAACAGGTTCCTCAGAATATAACAGGTTCCTCAGAATATAACAGGCTCCTCAGAATATAACAGGCTCCTCAGAATATAACAGCCCCTCAGAATATAACAGGTTCCTCAGAATATAACAGGCTCCTCAGAATATAACATCCCCTCAGAATATAACAGCCCCTCAGAATATAACAGCCCCTCAGAATATAACAGGCCCCTCAGAATATAACAGGTTCCTCAGAATATAACAGGTTCCTCAGAATATAACAGGTTCCTCAGAATATAACAGGCTCCTCAGAATATAACAGGCCCCTCAGAATATAACAGGCTCCTCAGAATATAACAGGCTCCTCAGAATATAAACAGAATATAACAGCCCCAGAATATAACAGAATATAACAGGCTCCTCAGAATATAACAGGCCCTCAGAATATAACAGCTCCTCAGAATATTCCTCAGAATATAACAGGCTCCTCAGAATATAACAGGCCCCTCAGAATATAACAGCCCCTCAGAATATAACAGGCTCAGAATATAACAGGCCCCTCAGAATATAACAGGCTCCTCAGAATATAACAGGCCCCTCAGAATATAACAGGTTCCTCAGAATATAACAGGCCCCTCAGAATATAACAGGCCCCTCAGAATATAACAGGCTCCTCAGAATATAACAGGTTCCTCAGAATATAACAGGCCCCTCAGAATATAACAGGTTCCTCAGAATATAACAGGTTCCTCAGAATATAACAGGTTCCTCAGAATATAACAGGTTCCTCAGAATATAACAGCCCCTCAGAATATAACAGGCCCCTCAGAATATAACAGGTTCCTCAGAATATAACAGGCCCCTCAGAATATAACAGGCCCCTCAGAATATAACAGCCCCTCAGAATATAACAGGTTCCTCAGAATATAACAGCCCCTCAGAATATAACAGGCCCCTCAGAATATAACAGGCTCCTCAGAATATAACAGGCTCCTCAGAATATAACAGGCTCCTCAGAATATAACAGGCTCCTCAGAATATAACATCCCCTCAGAATATAACAGCCCCTCAGAATATAACAGGTTCCTCAGAATATAACAGGCTCCTTAGAATATAACAGGCCCCTCAGAATATAACAGCTCCTCAGAATATAACAGGCTCCTCAGAATATAACAGGTTCCTCAGAATATAACAGGCCCCTCAGAATATAACAGGTTCCTCAGAATATAACAGGCTCCTTAGAATATAACAGGCCCCTCAGAATATAACAGGTTCCTCAGAATATAACAGGCTCCTCAGAATATAACAGCCCCTCAGAATATAACAGGTTCCTCAGAATATAACAGGCTCCTCAGAATATAACAGGCCCCTCAGAATATAACAGCTCCTCAGAATATAACAGGCCCCACAGAATATAACAGGCCCCTCAGAATATAACCCTCAGAATAGGCTCCTCAGAATATAACAGGCCCCTCAGAATATAACAGGCTCCTCAGAATATAACAGGTTCCTCAGAATATAACAGGCCCCTCAGAATATAACAGGTTCCTCAGAATATAACAGGCCCCTCAGAATATAACAGGTTCCTCAGAATATAACAGCTCCTCAGAATATAACAGCCCCTCAGAATATAACAGCCCCTCAGAATATAACAGGTTCCTCAGAATATAACAGGTTCCTCAGAATATAACAGGTTCCTCAGAATATAACAGGTTCCTCAGAATATAACAGCCCCTCAGAATATAACAGGCCCCTCAGAATATAACAGGTTCCTCAGAATATAACAGGCTCCTCAGAATATAACAGCCCCTCAGAATATAACAGGCTCCTCAGAATATAACAGGTTCCTCAGAATATAACAGGCCCTCAGAATATAACAGGTTCCTCAGAATATAACAGCCCCTCAGAATATAACAGGCTCCTCAGAATATAACAGGCCCCTCAGAATATAACAGGTTCCTCAGAATATAACAGGCTCCTCAGAATATAACAGCCCCTCAGAATATAACAGGCTCATCAGAATATAAACAGGTTCCTCAGAATATAAACAGGCAGGCCCCTCAGAATATAACAGGCCCCTCAGAATATAACAGGTTCCTCAGAATATAACAGGCTCCTCAGAATATAACAGCCCCTCAGAATATAACAGGCTCCTCAGAATATAACAGTTCCTCAGAATATAACAGGTTCCTCAGAATATAACAGGCCCTCAGAATATAACAGGCCCCTCAGAATATGTATAGATAGTGTCGAATCAAAATGTATACTATTGGTTGCATACACAGATTAAGCAGATGTTATTGCAGGTGCAGCGAAATGCTTATATTTCTATCTCCAACAGTGCAGTTATATCAAGCAATACCCCCCCCACACACAAAAACAAAGCAATTAAGAAATATCAGTGTCAGCGCTAAACGGTGACAAGTGAAACCAAATTTGTGGGTGGGAAGAGAAGACCTGACCCCTGTCCCTAGAGCGAGTGACATCTCTGTCTTTCAATCAGCCCCTACACACACATATCACCCCTACTCACTGTGCCAGTGAAAGTGAGGTTTCTAGTGGGTTGGCAGAGAAGCGGCTGCCCCTAGAGGGAGCGACACCTCTGTCCTTAAATCAGCATCCATTCTGTGAGGTGACAGGTTAGATGTACAGCACGGTAGTCTGGGGCCCTGGCTCTGCTATCCCTCATAGACTGTCTGCATCATCTTGTATTTGGTCCCTAAATGTAGTATTTATGTCTTGCTAAGTGTCACATCATAGTTGGTTTCCAAATTGACCTTCATGCCACCCTGGCTGTATGGATCCTTGATGCCAGTATGTTATTGCTTTAGACAACTTCTAGTTTCCTAACCAAATAAGGCAAAAATATGTTGCTCATTTTATTGT